>NC_089580.1:117162982-117402982 GCF_019320115.1 Miscanthus floridulus | reverse complement strand
TTTTCCAGTGGATCTTTTCTGTCATTTTTTAAACAAGACTACATTTTCTATGCAGCCATCAACACGTGAGTATGCTGCAGATATTAGGCAGTCAGGTATATATATTCTATTTTCCTTGATTATATCTGTACAAAGAGTCTAGTTCACTTTATGAATTCTATCTAGGGCGGAATGATGATGATTCAGATCAGATTGATTTATCTGGGTTTTCTGGGAATTTACGTCGGGATGACCGTGATAACAGCCGTGACTGCTGGAGAATATCTGATGGGAACAATTTCAGAGTTCGAAGCAAGAATTTTGTATATGATAAAAGCAAGGTTTTGATCTTCCTCATCACTAGACCATTTCATTATCTTGCTAATACTGCTGTAGAATCATTTTGTCTGTTTTCTAGGCCCTATTGTTTATGATATTTATTCTTCTCGATAGGTTCCTGCAGGAAAGCCTCTTATGGAGCTTGTCGCTGTTGACTGGTTTAAAGACGCAAAGCGAATGGACCATGTTGCTAGAAGAAAAGGCTGTGCAGTTCAAGTGAGTTCATGTTTGAATCCTGATATCATTAACTAGTCTGTAATGCATGGAAGAAAGGAAATGAATAGCACCCTCTTCTAATTTTTGTAACACGGAGAAGCAAACCCTCTGTTTTTGAGCCTGAACAGTTCTTGCCACTGCTTGTGGAAGTCCTTGTTGACAGGCTCATAAAACGATGCTTGGATATAATAGTCATATTTTGCTGAGAGCCAGGGTTGTACTTGTATATGGAGTTAGCGTAGCATCATGCTTTGCACCAAGAGCCATGTTTTATTCTTTCTTATTACATTTAGCTTTTCTGTGTATATATTTAAGGCTTGGCATTTTTTTACCTTTTGTGTTTAACCATGAATGTGTTTGATGTGGTGATGCTCAGTTCCTGCTAAGTTGTTACTTTTTCCCCATTTGATAATATTTTGCTTCGGTTCTAGGTAGCGGCTGAGAAGGGACTGTTTGCATTGGCTATAAATCTACAAGTAAGTCTTTCCATGGGCATTCCTACACAAAATGTGTCAAAGCCCTCTAATTACGGCATTACCTTACTCATTTCTAGTTTTTTTTTGACATTTTTTTTATAAGGCTACTCATTTCTAGTTGTTGGTCTTGATAGATGTGTCTTGTAACAATACTATCATTGTCCACTGTTGTTGTGAATTGTGAACCAGCAATAATGATGCAAGTATGATTGCTTTTGTAGGTTCCTGGCACAACAAACTATAGTATGGTTTTCTACTTTGTTACGAAGAAACTGATACCAAACTCCTTATTGCAACGCTTTGTTGATGGTGATGACGAATATCGGAATAGTAGGTTCAAGTTGATACCATCAGTTCCTAAGGTGAAGTTCTCTCTATCCCCACCATTCTTTAGAAATCCTGTGAGGTCAATGTGAAAAGTGTATAAGTAAGAAGGGCAAAAGAAAGGATACGATGAATCTTGCTATAAGTTGCTGGTGAATTCAATCAAATCCTTTTGTCTGATGTATTTCACCTTTGAATTTCAGGGCTCATGGATTGTCCGCCAAAGTGTTGGCAGCACTCCTTGTCTATTAGGAAAAGCTGTTGACATTACCTATATACGTGGCTCAAATTATTTAGAAGTAAGACTTCGAGAAACCTTCTGAAGCTTATGTCTGCCTACATTTTGGCTAAGAAATACTATGTGAAGGCTTGGGCTGACTTGACCCATATTTTATGTTGCATTATGGTGATGTAACCGTGCAGATAGATGTGGATATTGGCTCGTCTACCGTGGCGAATGGAGTCTTGGGGCTTGTGTGTGGTGTGATAACAACACTAGTTGTCGACATGGCTTTCCTTGTCCAGGTAAGCCTCATTTACTCAGAATCACATGTTTGTTAAAAAAAAATTCATAAAACATTGGCTGAACCGCTGAATTGTTGGCCTTAATAATGTCGGCAGGCTAATACATACGAGGAGCTCCCAGAAAGACTGATCGGGGCAGTTCGCATGTCGCATATTGAACTGTCATCGGCAATAGTTCCGGTGCTCGAGGATTAACCCTAACGTGGCAGAACCGTGGCAGAACCGTTTGAAATAACATATCTTTGGAGATGCTCGTCTTTCGATTAGATACTAAGCACCCTGAAAGTTGGCTACATCAGTTTCATCGAGCACATACTAAGGGAGAACTTGAACAATCCACGTTTTTCATCTACAATTCCAATAATGAGAACGAGTTTATAATACTTAGTCCATTTTATAGAAAGAGTTCTCGGAAATACATTATTACAATGTCAAGTTTAGAGTATGAAATTTAAACAGCTGAAATTAAAAAACATCTAACGATAAAATATAAGGATCCGTCTGTGTCCATCAGAAGAATCCTTCACACAACTTATCACTTCCTCAAGCTGCACTTGTAATAGGGGTAAATAAATCCCTGAGTATACAATGTACTTGTAAGACTTGTTCGACTAGTGAGAATAATTTCTCGACTTCAATGGATATGATAAGTTTTATGGTTTGTTGGGTTTTCTTTTTCTAAAAAATATTACTAGTAGTGAATCCTTATATATATGTTTTATTAGCGGTCATGATTAGTTCATTAGCTAACTATTGTAACATCCCTAAATTTTGCATATTTTTGAAATAGGAGAAAATGATTAATTATGTATTTGGTGGGAATTTGAATTTAGGAAAAAATAATAAATTTTATTAAATTAAAATCAAATGTAGGTTCATAATCATGTGTATGCATTCATGCTGCTGCTGCATAATGATTTTTGAATGGTTTGATTTGAAAATCAAATTTCTACTTATTTGAATTTTGCCTTCAAAATTGGTTTGTAAAATAGAAAAGGGAACTCTTTCTTCCTTCCTCGCTTTCGGCCTGCTTGGCCTTGCATGCCGTGGCTCGTTTTCCTCCCGTCGGCCCACTCGCCCTTGTTCCAGCTGTCCGGCCTTCTTCTCCTCTCCGCTTGGGTCGGAGCCTAGCTTGCTTTTTCTCCCGCGCTGCATCGCATGGCCCAGTCAGGTCGCGCTGCGCCCCTGCAGTCCCCCATCTCGCAGCAGCCCAGCAAGGTGTTGGCCTAGCTCCGCACGCCCGCGCCGCCGTTCCTCCCTCCGGTCGCTGACGTCCTGGGCCCACCGGTCAGGCCTTCTCCTTCCTCGCGCCGTAACAGAGCCGTATTCTTCCTCGCGCTGTCGCCTTGTGTCCGCCTCCGCCACGAGCTTGGTGTCGTGCTGCCCAAGCGTACGCGCCCTATAAATAGCGCTCGTGCCTACCCCGTCTCCCTATCCCATCTGCTGCAAGTTTTTTTGCCCACATAAGCCGTAGCCGCGCCTCGCCCCAGCGCCGCCGTGATAGTTGCCGATCACCGAGCGTCGCGCCGCCTCTACTGCCTCCCACTCTTTGATTTTGGGACCGGTGAGTTCCCTACTCCCTCCTCTCTCTTCCGGTGCTTCTTTTTCATTGAACCGGGCACTGTTGGTCGAAAGCCGAAGCTCCGGCGAGCCGGTAATGGCGCCGTCGTCGTAAATCGCGTCGCCGACACTGTTCCTAGTGTGATCTCTCTCTCTTTCCCCGCCCGGTTGAATCCCAACCTGTTCAGATCTAATCCGACGGTCCTTAATCCAAGATACCCCTTCGCCGCCGGTTTTTCAAAAAGCCCCTTACAATTATTTTAGATTTAACTCGCAGTCCAAAGCGTGTTTTTAGAATCTGTTTTCTATTTTTGAAAGCGTATTTTTGTTCGGTTAGATTGAAAATACGTTTTCAGCTATTTACAGTTTTGCCACTCAACTCGTTTTAGCCATAAAATCTCCATTTTAACTCCGATTTGATCCGTTCAAGTTGCGTTAGGTTCATAATTAAGTAATCTACATGTTTATACTACTGTTAAGTAGGTTTTCAACTTTTAAAATTCGAGGGTAGATTTAATCTATTATTTTACTATAGGAAATCATGTTTAATTCATAACTTTTCTGTTTTAGCTCTGATTTTCGTGATCTTCGCGTCTATGTGTTCGTAGTAAGACATAGATTTGTTTTCCAAACTTTTCATCTTATTTTATGCTATTGATGTACTATTCTAATCTATAGCCTTGTTTGTTTTGCATGATTGCTCTGGGATGTTTGTATGTTGTTGTGTTATCGAGTATAGACGGTGAGCAGTTCGTGAAAGATCAAGGGTACGACTTTAATGAGCAGGACCAGCAGGAGTATTTTGCACAAGGCAAGTATAGCATGGGATCATTCCTTGTTTTCTATTCACTTTAATTTATTAAATTCATGTTGCATGTGTCACCTTGATAGGGATTCTCTAGAATTGAACTTTTACCTTGTCACCTACGGGTTATGCATTTGGGTAGCTTTGCTAGTGCTCAATTAAACCATGATCTTGTAACTTGACTAATAGTATATGCAATAAACATTAAAATATGACTTTTTAGCAATATGGAAACAGGGGGCTGGAGTATTAAGCTACTTTCTAAATGCTTCAGATTCCTCTCCCTAAGGAACTTATCTGTATGTGATCATTCGAGACTTACAGTACAGCTGTGAGGGCTACATGGCTCTGGCTTTAGCTCAGTATGAGGATCCTTTTTCTAGCTTGTTAGTGGTAACCTTTATTGGCATAAGAATGACTTGTCGAATCAGGTATAGGACAGCCTCTATTCTTATGTGTATAGCCGTGAAAAGAATTAGTGCCATTTGACAAGGGGGTTCCTATATCTGTTTGCTGAGCGAATCTAATGGTCCCTAACTTATTAGACGAACCTTTGAAAGGCTTTATAGTGACCCCTACCTGCTCACCTTGGAAGTGTTTTGGGAGTAATTAACCCTGGGCATATGGGTATCACGACTTACAGTGAAAGTGTACAACCTCTGTACAGAGTGTAAAACTGGTATATCCAGCCATGCTCACGGTCACTGAGCGACCTTAGAACCCTTATGGAATAGATGAACACTAAGAATTATCTATTTATGCTATTCATTATTCATGTTTACATTTGATCATGTGTTTTGTATTGGGAATTAAAACAATTTGTTGCTACTCTTAAGTTAAAATTGTGACATCTAAAAGTTGAATGATGTTAAACCTGTGTCAAGCCTTTTGAGCCTCATGAACCCTATGTTACACTTGTTGAGTACGACATGTACTTACGCTTGTTTATTTTCATTATTTGGATAAAAATCCTAGATGGTTAACAGATGGCTTTGGGTATGACAATTTTCCTAAGAACTACTAGACTTGTTGTCAACCAGTCGACGTCCCTGTGAAATGGAGCTTCCGTGAGAGATCTTTTATACTTCCGCTATATGATGTAGACTAGGCCTGATCTTCCTGAAAGGTATGATAGTGTCGATTGGTGGAGACTCGACGTTCACGATCTAGGCTTCGAACGAAGATTGATTTGGACCTCCACAACCGTTACACCATTGCTCCATTGGTTATCAATCACGCGAACGTGATTGACCTCGCCGAGAAGGCTTTCCTGCAAGCGAATCAAGAACACAAGCAAGAATGGGATGAACGCAATCTGAAATTATAAATAAATATGAGGCTTATGATAACAAGAAGGAGTTCAAGTCTTTATTCGAAAGAACTAATCGCCACAGGTGAACAAGATCAAGAACTAGGGCCTTGGTTCACAGCAAGCAGCCTTGGCGGCATAGTTGCAGCAAAACGATGTCTGTTTTACGAGGAAATCAAGAACTAAACAAAACCCAAACCCTAAGGAGAGCAACGACTGCTATTTATAGAGTCTTGGGCGTCACCCCCCTAGACGTGCCCCCTAATGGGCCCGAACATGATACACGGTCCAACGGACCAAAAGACGGTGTCGTAGCACCCTGGCAGATTCTGGACGCTGACTTATTTCGATGATTCCTCGTTGATTCCAAAGGTATTTTGATATGAGAGCACTTGGATTGACTTCCTTATCAAATTAGCTTTCCAACCATATATGGATCATCGAAAACGGAGTCCGGATGCAGTCCTGGGTGACCAGTTTAAGGCAGACTGGTCCTAGAACCCAAGATGGGCTCCAACTTCAGTTGGACCTGGGCCTCCACCATAAGAAAGATGAATTGGACGCCCATGCTAGTCCTCCTCCTCTCCTTGCCTTGTATGTGATGAAGAAGTGATGTCCTCACTATATTTATGTGATAACTCTGTCTTATTCGTGATGTAATAAACACTTGTGATGATACTATTCATAATTTGTCGGCTTATGTGTGTGACTGATCTCTAGGCGTGCACATAAGATTTTGCACTCCATTTTATCCTTAAAATTGGGTGTGACAGATTGGTATCGGAGCTGTGTTGACTGTAGGATGCAAGCCTAGTTAGCAATGGTCGTTTTAGCTTCTTTTGCTTCACTCATTTCATGCTTTCTATCTCACCCTTGTTATTTGCTAAAGTTTTATGCTTCTTTTGCCTTATTCTATTATGAAAATTATTGTTTCTAATCTAATCTAACTAAATCTAATTCTATAGATGCCTCGTGCTAGTAAGACTGCCCACATCAGCACTAGAGGGTACTACCCGCCTCATGATTTGTCCATGGAGCCTGAGGAGGAAGAACCCTAGGAACAGGAATTTGATTCGCCAACACCGCCAACACCTGTACCTACGCCTGAGCCAGTCCAGGAGGAACCCCAAGAAGTCGAGGTCATCCACTTGTCCGATGATGACGAGGAAGACGTTGTTGAAGAGGATGAGCCGATCCCGCCCCTAGGGTGGACGACAAAGGTGTGGTATAAGCCAGGGATGTGAATCCTCTGTTTCACATCACTGACTCATGAGCATGCTTCAGACCTACTATAGCGACTAGGGATGCAGCTATGGAGTACGTCTACGAAGAACATACACACCCTCTTGAAGATACCTATTGGAAGACCAGGGTGTGCATCACCATCAAGGACGAACAGAAAGGCGCATATCAGCTGGATTCAAACTATGTGCACCATGCTCACCGTGCTACCATGGAGGATGGCATAGAAGATGCAGCCGTTGAAGCTTGCATAGGCCTCCGTGGTCGCCGATTCGAGGATATGAAGAATTACCAATATCGATTCCTCCCTCACCAACACCCAGAATTAGGATGGGCGATGATGGATCCGCAGGGCACGGATCCAACAACCCAAGTGATTGTACACTTTAGCTATGAGTCCGTAGCAAAGATTCGCCGACTAGAGGATTAGTTGAAGGCACAGCAGAAAACCATCAAGAGACACCGACAGGTGATAGATGAAGGGTGGGCCTCAACTTGCCAAAGATGTACGAGGAGCTTCCCCATAAATCTCGGCCATAGATGTTGGAGTCCCTTTTATGTAATAAAACGATAGTAGAATGAGTCATGTTGAGTCTAGTCGAGTCTATTAGTGCGGTGTGAACATTGGTATGTTTAGTTGATTTGTTATTATGTTTATGTATGAGTTAGATTTTTGTAATGAGTGCTGGAACTTTGTGGGAATGTCCGCAAGTTCTATAGTTAAGAATATTAAAGATTGGGTCAATAAATAAATAGTTGGGTTTGTTACATCTTGTTCTCTCGGAATCTATTTTTTGGAGCAGTCTGTCCTTATCTAAGTGCCAATTAAAATTTACTTGACCAAAAATTATGAATTTTTTATGGGAATAACTAGACTTAAGTATCTTTCCAATGCCTCTGGAATCACCCTCATATCTGATCTGGTTTGTGTAATATCGCTGTTACAAGATAAAGTTTCTGCGCAGTCTGGAATCTAGGAACAGTTTCGGTTGTATCTTATTTTTGAGTAACCTAACTACAGAATCTGAGAATGTGGTCTGAATAAAAGTTGTAGATAATTTCTTAAGCTTTCCAACCATATAAATTACGCCTCATTTGGATTTCTAGAACTCGAGATATGACTGTTTTACCGAGCCGCTGATGTTGAGACTCGTCCAGAACATTTTCAGAAGGTATTCTACCTTGGAAATTTCTAAATTTTGAATATTTGTGTTGGATGGCAGATGTCTGGAAGAGGAAGAGGCTGAGATCATGGAGGTGTTCCCCCACATCCACCACCACCACCGCCACCGTCTATTGAGCAACTCTTGGCAGTATAGACACAGATCATGCAAGCGTTGGTGCAGAATCAGCAGAACCAACAGGTTGGTGGAGCACCGCGTGATAAGCATAGTGAATTCTTGAAGGGGCGTCCCTCGGTGTTCTCTCATGCCACTGATCCACTAGAAGCAGATGATTGGCTTCGTGCAGTGGAGAAGCAGCTCAACATAGCACAATGTGATGATCAACAGAAGGTGTTGTACGCTTCAGGACAGCTCCAGAGAGAAGCTCAAGACTGGTGGGAGTCATTCGAGTATAGACATCCCGCCAATGCTCCTCCTATCACCTAGCAGGAGTTTAGAGAGAATTTCAGATCTTATCACATACCAAAGGGATTGTTAGAGCTCAAGCAGAAGGAATTCAGAGCACTGAAGCAGGGATCTATGTCTATCGCTGAGTACCGTGACAAGTTTGCTCAGTTGTCACATTATGCTCCAAATGAAGTGGCTGATGATGCTGACAAGCAACGCCGCTTTCTCAAGGGTCTGTATGATGGTCTGGAGCTCCAGCTTATGTCCAATACATACCCCAATTTTTAGACGCTGGTGAATCGCGCTATTGTTATTGACAACAAGCGCAAGGAGATGGAGGCCGAGAATAGGAGGTGAAGGGACCGTGACGCCTAAGAGGGGGGGGGGTGAATTAGGCAACTTAAAATTGTAACTCTAAACTATGGCCTCTTTTTCTAACCCTAGCAAAACCTATGCAATAGATAAGCTATCGAGATGTGCAACTATGGTTTTGCTAGTATATTGCTATCTCTACCGCAAACGTAGTAAAATAATCAATGTAAATGCGGAAGCTAAAGAGCAAGGTAGAGATATGCAAACTCCCGTCGACGACACCGGTATTTTTACCGAGGTATCGAGAAGCACGCAAGCTTCCCCCTAGTCCTCGTTGGAGCCCCTCGCAAGGAATCCCTCACAAGGGCCAAGCTCCCGGTCGGGTAACTCCGTGGATAGCCTCGGGCCTTCCCCACGCGCAAGTGGGTCTCCAATGTGCCTCTCGGCAAGCCTCTCCCAGATGCTCCCCGCCGTCTTCACTATCAAGCTTCCGGCCGAAACGTCGTGGGCCTTGTTCCCTCCGGTACACGGTGGCGGCCACACCACAAACGCGGTTGGTGTGATCTCGCAAGACTTCAAGCCCCTCCGATGTACAACACTTGTGCTCACAAGCACGGGGTGGCAAGAGGTATGCAAACCTCACTAAACACTAGGCCTAAACCTAGAGCAAGCGCATAAGCGGTGGTCTAATCAACCTAAGCACTTCGCAAAGCACTTATGCTAATCACCTAATAAAACACTAAGCACTATGCATGTAGAGATCACTCAAATGGTGTATCAACACTCTTGGTATGTTTTC
Organism: Miscanthus floridulus; assembly: GCF_019320115.1. Classification (NCBI taxonomy): domain Eukaryota; kingdom Viridiplantae; phylum Streptophyta; class Magnoliopsida; order Poales; family Poaceae; genus Miscanthus; species Miscanthus floridulus. The sequence continues at coordinate 117,393,525 of NC_089580.1, read as the reverse complement.
TCAGCTCCACACCCCTAAAATGGCCGATTGGGGGTTGTATTTATAAGCCCCACTGAGAAAGTAGCCGTTGGGGTCGAACTCCCGCGAAACTGCTACTGATCGGACGCTGAATCATCCTGATCGGACGCGTCTGGTCGTCCCGACCGTTGAGCCGGCAATATGCTGATCGGACGCTGGCCAGCGTCCGGTCGCTTGCCACCGGACGTGTCCGGTCGTAGATGTGCCACTCTCGAACCTTTCTATACTCGATCGGACGTTGCGTTCCTGCGTCCGGTCGGTTGCCGCCAGCGTCCGGTCCTTGCGTCCGGTCGCCTGTCTGCCGAGCCAATTGTCCAGCGTTCGGTCGCGCTTCTAGCGTCCGGTCCAGCGTTCGGTCGCCTCTGCGAGCTCGTTTCTTCGCAATCTTGCGTACGGCTTGGTTCCTATCTTTATGCTTGGACTTTGCTTGATATCTTGGGTCTTTTCTTGTGCTCCTAAAGTCTTGCTTAAGGTGTTGATCATTGGATCATCACGTCACCTTCGTCCAAGTCACGTCTTGCACCCTATTGGACTACAAAACAAACACTTGCAAATTCATTAGTCCAATTTGGTTGTGTTGGTCATCAAACACCAAAATCCAAAGTAAATGGGCTTAGGGTCCATTTTCCTTACAATCTCCTCCTTTTTGGTGATTGATGACAACACGACCAAAGCAAGCAAATGATAGAGATTTTGAAATTTAAAAACTACCTACTTGCTAGGATGCAATGCAAAGGGCAAGGTTATATGATGCTAGAAAATCCTCCTCAGATACCAATCGAAGACCAGAGATTTTGAAATTTAAAAACTACCTACTTACTAGGATGCAATGCAAAGGGCAAGGTTATATGATGCTAGAAAATCCTCCTCAGATACCAATCGAAGACCATCTTGCCCTTACAAACTACCTACTTGCTAGGATGCAATGCAAAGGGCAAGGTTATATGATGCTAGAAAATCCTCCTTAGATACCAATCGAAGACCATCTTGCCCTTACAAAAATCCCTATGTGTCATTATGGATTCCTACAAATTTTACCATTACTTAGTCTAATTCATAATCCACTTTCCTCCCTTTCTTGGACCATTACCACTTGTAGACATCAACTTGATGCTTGCCTTTGGTCCTTCAAATTCTCCCCCTTTGGCATCAAACACCGAAAAGGAAGATATTAGTAGCATAAGGGAGGGTCAAATTTCGTGATCCTTTGTGTATAGAATAAAATGGATCACAAAATTTGACTCTCACATTATATAGACTAAGCTCCCCCCTAAATGTATGCATACATATGGTAGAAAGCAAAGCATATGCATAAATAGCAATTTATTGCACAAGAGAGTTTAATCTATATAATGCATGGAGAAAGCATATAAATATGAAATGAAATCAACGTGATGATGCCAATTGAAGAATGATGCTTAACTCTGGGGACTCCAATTTCCTTACAATGAGACTACTACACATGTGATAGGTTTTAAAAAAAAATGATACCATTTGAACAAGTGTTAGTCTCAAAACATCCAAGTTGTAGATTAAGCTCCCCCTAAATTTGTGCACACAAGTGTTGAATACTTGTAAAATTTGTGCACATTGATTTAAGTATCAAAATACCACTTGAAAGATGATATTTGGGAGAGATTATCTACAATTTGGACTTTGGCACATATTAGATAATTAATTATAAAACAAGCTATGTGCCGTACTCCTAAACAATTTTAAACCATGTAGGTTTGCTTCAAGGGTTGATAATGAAACCGAGCAAGCCTACCATATGATATACCTATTGAATGCATGACAAAGTATTTAAGCATGTAAATGCAAACATTAGGCATAAAAGATAACTAGATGCTTTAAGAGTATACCAATTGAAAGAAATGCTAATTGAAAGTAATGACATCTAGTTACCTAACATGGGAAGGGGAATTTGGGTCTATAGTATTCACTAACCTACTTGGCAATGACTTTGTCCATCATGATGCACCCCATGTAATGCACCCAAACTTTGTCAAGTCTCCAAATTCCCCGACGTCCGACAGACTTCTCACTTCCCTTTCGGGATCCAAACCTTCTTGGTGCTCTTCATATTGGAAATGATTTCCTTTGGCACCCAAAAGCGTTTGACCCCATTGTTTGCTTGCTTGTTCACCTTGATGGCCACCACCTTGTCATTTTTCTTCTTCTTCAAGAGATAAGGTGTGGAGGCCTTCTTGTCCACCTTGTTGGTGTAGGTGTTGGAGAGCTTGCTTGTTTGCTTTTTCTCCTTCTTTGCTCCTCCCCCATTCTTCACCTTGCACTCATAGGACTTGTGGCCTTCTTTGTGGCACAAGTAGCAAACCACGGTTTGTCCTTCATCAAGCTTCTTCACTCCCTTAACGGTGTTATCTTGATGAAGTTGGGTTTGCTTCGCCTTGCCTTTCACTTGAGTCAAGTCCTTGGTGAGGCGAGCTACTTCTTGCTTGAGTTGCTTATTCTCTTTTGCAACCTCTTGTGTGCATGTATCTACAATCACTTTCTCAACACAAGCTTGGTTGCACAAAGGTGAGTCTAAACATGAATCATTGCAAGAGGTAGATGCATCATTTTTAATTATGTCATTTCTTTTAGATGCCTTGGTGGGGGTATTTTTGACGGCCTCAAGATTAGCAACTTTATTTGTTAGCTCATCACAATGTTTGCACATGATTTCCATTTTAACAAGCAAACTTTGATAATCATTTTGTGAGCTAGCTAACTTTTCTTTTAATTTTTCATTTTTCTTTTCAAGTTGCTTATCGTTAATTGTGCATGCACTTGTTGTTGCGCTAGTCTCAAGTTGCTCAATTTTAGTAGATAGTTCAACATTGAGATTTGCAAAGTTTTCATATTGTTCAAGCAAATTCGTGTATGCTTCTTGTGAACTACCTAACTCTTCTTTTAAATTTTTGAGCTTCTTTTGTTGACTAGTGCAAACTTTAGCATATTTAAGATTTTGTTGCACAATTGTATTGTAAGAAGGCAAATCATCATCACTATCACTCTCACTAGAGGATGAGCTTTCATTACCTTGTGCCATAAGGCACATACAAGAAGAGTTTGATGATGAGTGTTTGTGATCTCACCTCTTGTGATGGTTTTCTTCTTCACTTGAAGAATCATCCCATGACCTTATTGTTGTGAGGGCTTTGTTCTTGCACGCCTTCTTCTTTGTCTTGGGTGTGGGCTTGTTTGGACAAACTTCCACAAAGTGCCCCAACTCGCCGCATCCATAGCATCCCCTCTTTCTTTGCTCGTTTCTTTGATTAGTGAAAACGAGGTCTCGAATTTGGATGGGCACACCCTTGACATTGAGCCTTACGATCATCTTCTCCACCTTTTTGATAAGTTTGATTGATTCTTCATCAAGGTCAGAGGTGGAGGAGGAAGATTGATCATCATCACTTGATTCTTGTTCATCATCATCATCATCCTCATCTTCTTCTTCTTCACTTGAGGAGCTTGAGCTTGAGCTTGACTCAACTTTCTTGCCCTTCATCTTTTTCTTCTCGCTACAAGCGAGAGCTTTACCTTTGCTTGATGAAGATGCTTCTCCTTGACCCATCTTACGTGACATTTCAAATGCCACTAGCTTGCCAATGACAATGCCCGGAGTCATGGTGCTCAAGTTCTCCATGTTGTGAAGGATGGTGATGATGCTTGCATATTTCTTTTGTGGTAGAACGGAGATGATCTTCCTTACGATGTCCACATCATCTAGCTTTAATAATCCTATTGAATGGAGCTCATTGATAATTAGATTCAATTGAGAATACATATCATGAACAAGCTCATCATCATTCATAGCAAAGGAATCATAATTTTGCTTGGCTAGACAATGTTTTTGCTCACGGACATTACTTGTGCCGTCATAGAGCTCTTAGAGTTTTAACCAAATTTCATGTGCCGTATTTAAGGTGAACACTTGGTTAAACACATCCATGCTAAATGATTCAAACAAGCAATTCTTAGCTCTAGCATTGAAATGCATTTCTTTTTCGTCACTCTTTGTGGGTTTTTCGGGATTCTTGATGGGTTTCATCCCGTCACGAGTGACTCTCCATACACCCAAATCAACCGCCTCAAGGTGGTGAGCCATTCTAGCTTTATAGTATGGGAAGTTAGTGCCGTCAAATTGTGGAGGCCTAGCGGTATCCATCCCAACCACTCTATAATAGCGTCGGCTCAATGGCGGTTAAGCCAAAGGTCCAAATATGAGCCAACCGGCTCTAATACCAATTGAAGGGACTGTGACGCCTAAGAGGGGGGGTGAATTAGGCAACTTAAAATTCTAACTCTAAACTATGGCCTCTTTTTCTAACCCTAGCAAAACCTATGCAATAGATAAGCTATCTAGATGTGCAACTATGGTTTTGCTAGTGTATTGCTATCTCTACCGCAAACGTAGTAAAGTAATCAATGTAAATGCGGAAACTAAAGAGCAAGGTAGAGATATGCAAACTCACATCGATGACTCCGGTATTTTTACCGAGGTATCAAGAAGCGCGCAAGCTTCCTCCTAGTCCTCGTTGGAGCCCCTCACAAGGAATCCCTCACAAGGGCTAAGCTCCCGGTTGGGTAACTCCGTGGATAGCCTCGGGCCTTCCCCATGCACAAGTGGGTCTCCGATGTGCCTCTCAGCAAGCCTCTCTCGGATGCTCCCCGCCATCTTCACTATCAAGCTTCCGGCTGAAACGCCGCGGGCCTTGTTCCCTCTGGTACACGGTGGCGGCCACACCACAAACGTGGTTGGTGTGATCTCACAAGACTTCAAGCCCCTCCTATGTACAACACTTGTTCTCGCAAGCATGGGGTGGTAAGAGGTATGCAAACCTCACTAAACACTAGGCCTAAACCTAGAGCAAGCGCATAAGCGGTGGTCTAATCAACCTAAGCACTTCGCAAAGCACTTATGCTAATCACCTAATAAAACACTAAGCACTATGCATGTGGAGATCACTCAAATGGTGTATCAACACTCTTGGTATGTTTCCTCAGCTCCACACCCCTCAAATGGCCGGTTGGGGGTTGTATTTATAAGCCCCACTGAGAAAGTAGCCGTTGGGGTCGAACTCCCGCGAAACTGCTACTGACCGGATGCTGAATCGTCCTGACCGTTGAGCCGACAATATGCTGATCGGACGCTGGCCAGCGTCCGGTCGCCTACCACTGGACGCGTCCGGTCGTAGATGTGCCGCTCTGGAACCTTTCTGTACTCGATCAGACACTACGTTCCTGTGTCCGGTCGGTTGCCGCTAGTGTTTGGTCCTTGCGGCCGGTCGCCTGTTTGCCGAGCCAATGGTCCAGCGTCCGGTCCAGCGTCCGGTCGCCTCTGCGAGCTCATTTCTTCACGATCTTGCGTACGGCTTGGTTCCTATCTTTATGCTTGGACTTTGCTTGATATCTTGGGTCTTTTCTTGTGCTCCTAAAGTCTTGCTTAAGGTGTTGATCATCGGATCATCACGTCGCCTTCGTCCAAGTCACGTCTTGCACCCTATTGGACTATAAAACAAACACTTACAAATTCATTAGTCCAATTTGGTTGTGTTAGTCATCAAACACCAAAATCCAAAGTAAATGGGCTTAGGGTCCATTTTCCTTATAGGAGGCTTCAGGGATAGGCCTCTAGAAGTAATACCCATCCACGCACCAACCCTCAGTAAGGCTTCCAACAGAGGTTCTAGGGACCACCTAGTCAGTGGAATCATGGTTAGCATCCTCAGCGCAACCCGAACCAGTAGCAGATTGGTAATCAACGTCTGTAGTAGCAGAGTGGTCAGTAGACACCATGACAGGGAACACCCAACAACACTCCCATGAAGACTAGTGTACCTAGTACCCCCAACGTATGCTATCGTTGTGGAGAGGTTGGGCATTATGCTAACCATTGCCCTAGGAAGCAAAATTAGCAGACACCCTAGGGTCAGCAGAGTAATTAGAAGGGAACACCACTGAAGCTAGCACCCAACATAGGGAAGGTGAACCATGTGTCTACCAAGATGGCGCTTGCAGAACCAGAAGTCATGCTCGGTACGTTCGATGTTAACTCAACCCCTGCCACTGTTCTTTTCGATTATGGAGTTTCGCATTCATTCATATCGCAAGCATTTGTTAGAAATCATAGCATACCATTATGTGCCATGAAAAATCCCATATTAGTAAACTCACCGGGTGGAAGTATGCAAGCTTCATATCGTTGTCTTCCGACTAGTCTATTCTTAAGAGGGGTAGAGTTCAAAGTGAGCCACATTATGTTGAGAGCATCTGGTATTGATGTGATTCTGGGTATGGACTGGATGAAGCAACAGCAAGCAGTGATTCAGTGTAAGGAGAAGGTGGTTGTTGTGACCACATCGAATGGGCAAATAATCAGTGTTGATGTTGTAATACAAGCACATCCAACAACCATAGTGAACCAGCTTGATGATCGCATCAACAAGGAGGACTCAGTGGTTGATGAATTTCCAGATGTGTTCCCCGATGATTTGTCAGGTATGCCACCTAACCGAGACATTGAGTTTATTATTGAATTATTACCTAGAACTGCACCTATAGCTAAGCGTCCATATAGAATTGGGTTAATGAATTAGAAGAACTTAAGAAACAAATAAAGGAGTTATAGGAGAAATGTTTTATTCATCCTAGTTCGTCACCTTGGGGAGCATCGGTTATATTTGTTAACAAGAAGGATGGTACTCAGAGGATGTGTGTTGGTTATCGGTCACTCAATGAGGTTACTATAAAAACAAGTATCTGTTGCCTAGAATTGATAACTTGTTTGATCAGTTGAGAGGTGCTTGTGTTTTCTCTAAGATTGATCTTCGTTCGGGCTATCATCAATTGAAGATTCATGCAACTGACATACTCAAGACCGCTTTTACTACGAGGTATGGTTTGTATGAGTACACCGTTATGTCATTTGGTTTGACCAATGCACCTACCTACTTTATGTACTTGATGAATAAGGTGTTCATGGAGTTTTTGGATAAGTTTGTGGTAGTATTCATCGATGATATATTGGTATTCTCCAAAATAGAAGAAGAGCATGCTGAACATCTGAGGTTGGTCTTGTAGAAGCTCAGAGAACACAAGTTGTATGCTAAGCAAAGCAAGTGTGAATTCTAGTTGAAGGAAGTTTCTTTCCTAGGACATGTTGTTTCTAATGGTGGAATAGCAGTAGATCCAAGCAAGGTGAAAGATGTATTGAATTGGAAACCACCGACAGATGTGGGAGAGATTCAAAGTTTTTTGGGATTAGCTGGATACTATAGAAGGTTCATAGAAGGTTTCTCTAAACTTGCCAAGCCTATGACAACTTTGTTGGAGAAAAATGCCAAGTTTGTGTGGTCCGAGAAGTGCCAGGCTAACTTTGAAGAATTGAAGAAGAGATTGATTACCACCCCAGTATTGGTTTTGCCTGATTTGAACAAGAGCTTTTCTATCTATTGTGATGCATCTCGTCAAGGTCTCGGATGTGTTCTTATGCAAGAAGGCAAAGTAGTGGCTTATGCATCCCGACAGTTGAGAAAGCATGAGTTAAATTATCCTACTCATGACTTGGAGTTAGTAGCTGTGGTTCATGCTCTGAAGATTTGGAGGCACTATCTTATTGAGCATAAGAGTGATATCTATACTGATCATAAGAGTCTGAAGTATATTTTCACTCAGACAGATCTGAATACGAGACAACGTCGATGGTTGGAGTTGATCAAAGATTATGATCTGGAGGTACACTTCATCCTGGAAAGGCGAATGTCGTTGTCGATGCTCTTAGCAAGAAGAGTTATGCCAATGAGGTGCAAGTGACATTGATGTCAAGTGAGTTGTGTGCTGAATTTGAGCGACTAAATTTGGGCTTTGTCACTAATGCAGTGGAGCTGGTGTTGGAGCCTAAATTGGAGCAAGAAATACGTAAGGGACAGTTATAGGATGCGAAGTTGAAAGAGATAGTGGAAAACATAATGATTGGTAAGGCATTAGGATTCCATATGGATGACAATGGAACTCTATGGTTTGGGAAAAGACTATGTGTGCTTGAGGATAAGACTATACGAGAGGCAATTCTTCGTGAGGCGCATGAGTCTGCTTACTCTATTCATCCTGGGAGTACTAAGATGTATTTAGATCTGAAAGAAAAGTATTGGTGGTATGGGCTCAAAAGAGATGTTGCTGAATATGTGGCTTTATATGATACATGTCAGAGAGTCAAGGCTGAACATCAAAGACCTACAGGATTGCTACAACCAATGAAGATACCTGAGTGGAAGTGGAAAGAAGTTGGTATGGATTTTATAGTTGGGTAACCACGCACTCAGAGAGGGTATGATTCAATCTGGGTAATAGTGGATCAGTTAACTATAGTTGCTCACTTTATACCGGTCAAGACTACTTATAATGGACCGAGGTTAGCCCAATTGTATATGGAAAGAATAGTGTGTCTACATGGAGTTCCAAAGAAAATTGTGTCTGATTGAGGTACCCAATTTACATCTCATTTTTGGCAACAAGTACATAGTTTGTTGGGAACAAAGCTGAATTTTAGTGCAACATATCATCCTCAGACAGATGGGAAAACTAAGAGAATTAATCAGATATTGGAGGATATGTTGAGAGCTTATGCATTGCAGTATGGTACAAGTTTGGACAAGAGTTTGTCTTATGCAGAGTTCTCATATAACAACAGTTATTAGAAAAGTCTCAATATGGCACCTTTCGAAGCTTTGTATGGACGAAAGTGTAGAACCCCATTGTTTTGGAATCAGACAGGAGAAACTCAATTGTTCAGACCAGATGTTTTGAGAGACGCAGAAGAGCAAGTACGGATGATCAGAGATAACTTGAGAGTGGCTCAGTCTCGACAGAAGAGTTATGCCAACACTAGGAGAAGGGAATTGGTTTTTGAAGTAGGTGATTATGTTTACTTGAAAGTGTCAACTATGAGATGTGTGAGAAGGTTTGACATGAATGGAAAGTTAGCACCACGGTATATTGGGCCTTTCAAGATTTTAGAGAGACGTGGAGAAGTAGCCTATCAGTTGGAATTGCCTGAGAGTTTGTCAGGTGTGCACGATGTGTTCCATGTGTCTCAGTTAAAGACGTGTTTGCGTGTACCTTAGGAGTAGATACCATTAGAGGAGCTTACAGTTAAGGAAGATCTCACTTATGAGGAGTTTCCGGTAAGGATTTTGAAGACGACAGAAAGAGTTACAAGGAGCCAAGTTGTAAAGATGTGTAAGGTTTAGTGGAATCGGTATACAGAAGATGAGGCTACTTGGGAAAGAGAAGAAGATTTGAGAAAAACATACCCGCAGTTATTTGAGTAAGCATCGTCTGAATCTCGAGGACGAGATTCATTTTAAGGGGGTAGAATTGTAACACCCTAAATTTTGCATATTTTTGAAATAAGAGAAAATGATTAATTATGCATTTTGTGGGAATTTGAATTTAGGGAAAAATAATAAATTTTATTAAATTAAAATCAAATGTAGGTTCATAATCATGTGTGTGCATTCATGCTGCTGCATAATGATTTTTGAATGGTTTGATTTGAAAATCAAATTTCTACTTGATTTGAATTTTGCCTTCGAAATTGGTTTGCAAAATAGAAAAGGGAATTCTTTCTTCCTTCATCGCTTTTGGCCTGCTTGGCCTGCTTGCCGTGGCCTATTTCCTCCCGCCGGGCCACTCGCCCATGTTCTAGCACCGGCCTTCTTCTCCTCTCCGCTTGGGCCGGAGCCCAGCTTGCTTTTTCTCCTGCGCCGCATCGCATGGCCTAGCTAGGTCGCGCTGCGCCCCGCGTCCCTCATCCTGCAGCGGCCTAGCCAGGTCGCGCTTCGCACGCCCACGCCGCCGTTCCTCCCTCCGGCCGTTGACATCCCGGGCCCACCGGTCAGGCCTTCTCCTTCCTCGCAACGTAACAGAGCCGGATTCTTCCCCGCATCGTCGCCTTGTGTCCGCCTCCGCCACGAGCTTGGTGTCGTGCCGCCCAAGCGTACGCGCCCTATAAATACCGCTCGTGCTTGCCCCGCCTCCCTATCCCATCAGCCACAAGTTTTTTCACCCACGCAAGCCGCAGCCGCACCTCGCCCTAGCGCCGCCGCGATAGTCGCCGACCACCGAGCGCTGCGCCGCCTCTACTGCCTCCTGCTCTTTGATTTTGGGACCGATGAGTTCCCCACTCCCTCTTCTCTCTCCCAGTGCTTCTTTTTCATTGAACCAGGCACTGTTGGTCGAAAGCCGAAGCTCTAGTGAGCCGGCAATGGCGCCGCCATCTCAAACCGCGCCACCGGCACTGTTCCAGCGTGATCTCTATCTCTCTCCCCGCCCGATTGAATCCTAGCCGTTCAGATCTAATCCAACGGTCCTTAATCCAAGATACCCCTTCACCGTCGGTTTTTCAAAAAGCCCCTTACAATTATTTTAGATTTAACCCACAGTCCAAAGCGCATTTTCAGATTCTGTTTTCTATTTTTGAAAGCGTATTTTGGTTCGGTTAGATTGAAAATACGTTTTCAGCTATTTACAGTTTTGCCACTCAACTTGTTTTAGCCATAAAATCTCCGTTTTAACTCCGATTTAATCTGTTCAAGTTGCGTTAGGTTCATAATTAAGTAATCTACATGTTTATACTACTGTTAAGTAGGTTTTCAACTTTTAAAATTCGAGGGTAGATTTAATCTATTATTTTACTATAGGAAATCTTGTTTAATTCATAACTTTTCTGTTTTAGCTCTGATTTTCGTGATCTTCGCGTCTGTGTGTTCGTAGTAAGACATAGATTTGTTTTCCAAACTTTTCATCTTTATTTTATGCTATTGATGTACTATTCTAATCTATAGCCTTGTTTGCTTTGCATGATTGCTCCTGGATGTTTGTATGTTGCTGTGTTATCGAGTATAGACGGTGAGCAATTCGTGGAAGATCAAGGGTACGACTTTGATGAGCAGGACCAGCAGGAGTATTTTGCTCAAGGCAAGTATAGCATGGGATCATTCTTGTTTCCTATTCACTTTAATTCATTAAATTCATGTTGCATGTGTCACCTTGATAGGGATTCCCTAGAATTGAACTTTTACCTTGTCACCTACGGGTTATGCATTTGGGTAGCTTTGCTAGTGCTCAATTAAACCATGATCTTGTAACTTGACTAATGGTATATGCAATAAACATTAAAATATGAGTTTTTAGTAATATGGAAACAGGGGGCTGGAGTATTTAGCTACTTTCTAAATGCTTCGGATTCCTCTCCCTAAGGACTTATCTGTAAGTGATCATCCGGGACTTATAGTACAGCTGTGAGGGCTATATGGCTCTGGCTTTAGCTCAGTATGAGGACCTTTTCTAGCTTGTTAGTGGTTACCTTTATTGGCATAAGAATGGCTTGTCGAATTGGGTATTGAACAACCTCTACTCTTATGTGTATAGCCACGAAGGAATTGTGTCATTTGATAGGGGGTTGCTATATCTGTTTGTCGAGTGAATCTAATGGCCCTAACTTGTTAGATGAACCTTTGAAAGGCTTCATAGTGACCCCTGCCTGCTCACCTTGGAAGTGTTTTGAGAGTAATTAACCCAGGCATATGGGTATCACGACTCACAGTGAAAGTGTACAACCTCTGCAGAGTGTAAAACTGGTATATCAGCCGTGCTCACGGTCACGAGCGGCCTTGGAATCCTTATGGAATAGATGAACACTAAGATTTATCTATTTATGCTATTCATTATTCATGTTTACATTTGATCATGTGTTTTGCATTGGGAATTGAAACAACTTATTGCTACTCTTAAGCTAAAATTGTGACAACTAAAAGCTGAATGCTATTAAACCTGTGTCAAGCCTTTTTAGCCTCATGAAGCTCGTGTTACACTTGTTGAGTACGACATGTACTTATGCTTGTTTATTTTCATTATTTGGATAAAAATCCCGAATGGGTAACAGATGGCTTTGGGTATGACGATTTTCTTGAGGACTACTAGACTTATGGTCAACCAGTCGACGTCCCTATGAAATGGAGCTTCCGTGAGAGATTTTTTATACTTCTGCTATATTTATGTGATAACTCTGTCTTATTCGTGATGTAATAAACACTTGTGATGATACTATTCATGATTTATCGGCTTATGTGTGTGACTGATCTCTGGGCACACATAAGATTTTGCACTCTATTTTATCCTTAAAATTGGGTGTGATAGATTCTATGTAAGCATTTGTTCTACTTTTAAGCAAGTGTTGAGCAATCAGATTCATTCATCCTCTTTTATCTTCCAGTTTTTACTATGGTGTTAGACCATAGCCAAGTCATACCGTATTACACGGCGATCCGTGAACCAATGTATCTTAGCTGGGTATTTTGAAACACATGCCCCGCTTGTACTCCAGGCACAAGCAAGACCAAATCACCACTCTCCTATTAAGGGGTCCAGGTCTTCATCTAAACTTGGACTCCAAGCCCTCACTCCTGAGTCCTGGACTCAGTGTGGTGCTTAGACCTCCACCATCCCTGCCTCCAATTAGTCGGTTCGAAAAGAGTCAGAACCCATGACAAGAGAGCAACGAGCCTTCCGCTCCCATAATCAAGTATGTGCTTAGGATAATAAGTCTGTGACCTTACTATCATCCACAGCAACAGACGGTCCTTAACCAACATGAACAGGGAAAACTATGTAACCAAGCTATGCCCCATTGGTCGTGGGACACAATCTATTACACCCACCAATCCTCGTACCATATCCCTATCCGGTCTCCATTTCCTTTCACCATTTTATAATGAGAGTAATATTAATATTCATCTATTATGAGTAACGGTAGGTTACTCATGCTATCGATAGCCTAAGCATAGCAGCTACTCGATCTATGTTAGTAGGACTCATAGATAGGTTTATCTATGCATGTAGTTTCAATATAAATCATGTAACGTAAATGCACATCACATATATATATATATATATATATTTATTCAAAATAAGGGTTATGCACTAGGGCTTGCCTTGGGCAAGCGGATTATCAGCTATGTCAGTCATCGGTGGCTCCAAGGCTTCCTCCTGTACGAGGACCTCCTCCTCGTACTCCTCGATCACCTCCTCATACTCATGCTCTCCGGTGGTCATGAACTCCACCAACTCGTTCTCTACATGCATGCGATGATGATGCAACACTTAGCATTTATGCAATAGCAACTCTTAAAATAAGAATACGCATACTAAGCTACTAAGCTAGCTCTAATGACTAAGGCACTAAGCTAACTATCATCTTTACCAAGCAAAGTGTTGGGTTCAACTAACAAACACCTAGCTTTACAAATGAAGGATATATCTTTATTTCTACTAATGATTTAATGTATATTTGAAACAAAGAGCATTTAACTACCCTTATGTTTAGTCTATTCTAAAGCTACAAAAATTACAGTGAGCACATAATAATACCATGATGTTGCTACAAAATTTTTAGGGCTAAAACTATCACCAATTTACCACAAAAATTCCTACAATAATTCTCCTAATAATATTAAACATTTTTAAATGATTTAATAGCTCCCGGTATCAACATGTATATATATGAACTAAATACACTAACAGATAGAGCATAATTTTAGGAACTTAACAAAATTTGTTTCAAAAATTTTGGACACCTACATGATTTTATATGATTTACCAAAGATCACCTCAAAAATTAAATTAGAAAACTATTTCTAATTCCTTATGAAAAAGAAAAATGAATTCTCCCGCGCGGTCCACACGCGTGGCCCACGCAACGCAGCACGCGCAAGATCACGCGGCGGCCCGAGGTCCGGCCCATGCGGAGACGGCCCGCGATAGGGAAACCCCCCGCGCGTTGATGTTTTTGCAAAATAGACCTCACACTTCTGCCGAATTATAACTAAGTACTAACACTATTTCCCCCTCTCTCATAACTTCTCACTTAACCCCCTGGCCTTTCCCTAATTCACTCACGCGCACCCCCGATGACTCAGTACACGGTGGAGCAACGAGCGGTGGCACTGAGCGACTACGCCGGCCACCTGGGACCTGCATGGGCCCACCTAACGGGTCTATCAACATCTTTGACCCGAGTGGCTACGCTAAGAGGCGATGTAGGGTGACATAACTGGCAGGGTGAAAGGTCCTAATATGGCTAGAGGAGGGTGAATAGCCTATTTAAAATCTATAAATCAACTAGAGCAATTTGATTAGTATAACAAATAACGAAATGCAAACTTGCTCTAGCTCTACAAGGGTTGCAAGCCACCTATCCAATAATTCTAGTTGTTATGATCACTAGGCATACAATCCACTAGGTCACTACTCACTAAGAGCTCTCACAATTGCTACACTAAAGAGCTCCACTAGATGAACTTAATCCACAAAGCAAGCTCTCAATTCTAGCTACACTAAAGAGCTTACTATAGCTAGTTTGCGGGAATGTAAATGAGTGAGGTGATTATATCGTCGCGTAGAGGAGTGAACCAATCATAAGATGAATACTTTATCAATCACCAGGAGAATACCAAAGGGCAAGAGACAACCAATTTTCTCTCGAGGTTCACGTGCTTGCCAACACGCTATGTCCCTGTTGTGTCGACCAACACTTGGTGGTTTGGTGGCTAAGAGGTGTTGCACGAACCTCATCCACATAATTGGACACCGCAAGAACCTACCCACAAGTGAGGTAACTCAATAACACGAGCATTCCACTAGAGTTACCTTTCGGCGCTGCGCCATAAAAGGTACAAATCCTCTCACAATCACCGAAGATGGCGACGAATAATTACCAACTCGTGTCAATCCTCCTCCGCTACTCCAAGCCGTCTAGGTGGTGGCAACCACCAAGAGCAACAAGCGAATCCCGTAGCAAAAACACGAACACCAAGTGCCTCTAGATGCAATCACTCAAGCAATGCACTTGGATTCTCTCCTAATCTCACAAAGATGATGAATCAATGATGGAGATGAGTGGGAGGGCTTTGAGTAAGCTCACAAGGTTGTTATGTCAATGTAAATGGCCAAGAGAGTGAGCTTGAGCCGGCCATGGGGCTTAAATAGAGAGCCCACATGAATAGAGCCGTTGGGCTCCTCACTGCACTGAACACGGGGCGACCGGATGCGTCGGTCAGATCGACCAGACGCTGGACCCTAGCGTCCGATCGCACGATGTGTGCCATGTGGCCCCTGCTACAAATGCTGATTGCCCGATCTCAACGGTCATTAGTACATTTAAGTTATGATCGGACGTGCTGCTTGAAAGTGATCGGACGCAGGACCTCAGCGTCTGGTCGTTTCTAGTAAGCTTCCATTCATGAAAAATCACAACTGGACGCATCTGGTCATGCCCGATCGGACTCACCCAGCGTCCGGTCACTTGACGTCTCCTCTATGCGCTGCCACGTTAGCAGGATCGGATGCACCCCGTCAGCGTCTAGTCACTAGGTGACCCAGCATCCGGTCGAAGACCAACGCCAGCGTCATCACGCTTCCACTGACCGAGCGCGGCGGTCCTACTGAGACCAGCGTCCGATCACTTATAGTGACCTCCGTCTTTTCTGTATAGAGCGCCGGTGGCACCGGCGGACTGTCCGCACTCTTCGGGCGGACACTCCATTGGTGAAGTTCCTAACCCTTGCTCAAATGTGCCAACCACCAAGTGTATCACCTTGTGCACATATGTTAGCATATTTTCATATAATGTTTTCAAGGGTGTTAGCACTGCACTAGATCCTAAATGCATATGCAATGAGTTAGAGCATCTAGTGGCACTTTGATAACCATATTTTGATACGAGTTTCACCCCTCTTAATAGTACGGCTATCGATCCTAAATGTGATCACACTCTCTAAGTGTCTCGATCACTAAAACAAAATGGCTCCTACCACTTATACCTTTGCCTTGAGTCTTTTGTTTTTCTCTTTCTTCTTTTCAAGTCCAAGCACTTGATCATCACCATGGCATCACCATCATCATGATATGATCTTCATTTGTCTCATCACTTGGAATATGCCACCTATCTCATAATCATTTTGATAAACTAGGTTAGCACTTAGAGTTTCATCAATTCACCAAAATCAAACTAGAGCTTTCACTAGGGAAGGCTGCAGCGGCGCGCGGCCATCCACGACGGCGGCGCACTGTTCTGGTGGGCTGTGGTAGCTACAAGCCTAATTGATTAGCGCATGAGCGTTAGAAGGCTACCATGGACCAGGCCGAGGTGACAGTTGGGACGGAACATGATGGAGGAAGGCTGGCCATGTGCGCCCGAGCCGTGCGGCGGTGCATCGTGGTGGCACAGTCGCGTCAGCGATGAAGGGGAGGCAGTAGCAGTTCGACTAAGGCGCTCAAGGTGGAGAGGGAGTCAAGGCGATGCTAGTGGTGCAGGTGAATTGGCTCTGGAGGGACGATGGGAGAGCTGTCCACACCCACGATTGGATGTAGCCTTATCGACATGACGGTGAGGAAACTCCAAAATTGGAGCTCGACCGGGCGCCATTCAAGGCGGGGTGGGGACGGGTAGCTAGGCAGCCGTGTGACGGAGCCAACAACGCGATGAATCGACTTGAGATGATCTCTCCCTGACAAATTTAATGGCGTGGCTCGACGGCGACAGTAGATAGAGAACACAGATAGAGAGAGCGAGGGAGCGGTGGGGGAGGGGCAGCCAGTGACTCGGCAAGGGCGTGCCTTGGCGGGACATGGTTGGTGTGACCGGCGCAGCCCGAGGCCAGGCACTAGCCGACAGACACGCACGCTCGCGACCAGCGTGGCCCGCGCGCCATAGTGCCATCAATGGTAAGGCGACGACGACACGACCATGTGCGCGCAGCGTTAAGGCGGGCCGGCGGCGCAGCGCAGCGGTAGGCGTGCAGCGTGGTGATGCGACAGTGGCGGCAGCGGCATCGTCACGGCACGGGCACGAAGGCAGCAGCAGCACCAGTGGCAGCCGCGGTGGTAGGGGCGGTTGGGCGCAGAGTGGACCGACGGCCTAGCGGTGCGGCCAGAGCGGCCAAGCCACGACAAGGCCATGACGGCCATGGCTAGTCGGTGCGCGGCCACGCATGCACGCACGGCACAACCGCATGGCGACGCGGGTCGGCCACGCGTGGTGACCACGCGCATGGCGCCAGAGAGCACAAAGCTGTGACGTGTACGAATTTTAAAGCGCTGATCACGACCAAACCGTTGCTCCTAAACCTAAACCGGCGTCACTACATGCAAGATGGAACATGAAACTACTAAATCGAATCATAGCACTACACCACTCCTCAACCCAATCTCTCCAAATAAACTGCTAAACATAGCAGCGTCTAGCTGTCCATAAACTTAGAAATTTTCTAAGTGTTTGAGCTAATCTTAATTTCAGATTGCATTTCTAAGCTACTAGAAATATTACTTAGCAATATTCTTTTTTAATACCAAGTATTTTATTGTCATCTACAAAGTTCACATTTCAAACTTTATTTAAGTGTCACATACATGTTCTATATCATTTTACTTAATAAAAATTGGTTTTAAACCCTAGTTGATATAACTGAACTATTGAATCAACTTTCGTTTAATATTTTATTAATCATTTTAAGTTACAAAAATTGATCTACACATTTTATCACATGCATTAACACATAAACATGATGCTCATAACATGTTTTAGTAAATGGGTGTTACACCTAATAGGCAATATTGCATGCATTGGGCTGACAGGATGAAGCCGCTCTACTTGGATCACTGACGGTGTACACAATGTACTAGGAAACATAGTTCTCGACTTCTCGTGCCATCTCCCTGAAGACCTTTCTATGTGATCATGCATGTATTGCGTATTTAGATGCGAGCTATGTAGGTTTTACAAAGGGTTGTGTTGGGGAAAAGAAAGAAGATATTAGAAGAGTTGAGTTAGGAATAGAGGCAGGAGAGACCCAAGCTGAGGCTTGAATAAATGGTCCATGCTTGACTTGAGAGACCACACCATTCTTCATTGATACTATTTCCCTTGTTTGTAATGCTGTGATTCTTGTGCCAGCCATATCCCATATGTATTTATGTATATGTATACTACTATGAGGTTAGTTGGTGCCGTGTTCCTCGAAATGTTTTCCTGTTCCTGGAATAATCCTCTAAGCATATGTTCCTGGAATAACCCCTAAGCATCCGTTCACCATGTATGTACACTCTCGAGGAAAAAAGTCATTTTTTCTCTCCCTAAACTATGTCGTAGTCTACTTTTTCCCTAGGACTCTAGAACTTTTTCTCTCAACTATTAAAATTGTTTAAATTATCTTCAAAACTTATTAGGACACGATGAACGATTTTTCTAGATAGCTTCAAAAATTAGCTTCAGCTATAAAAAAGCTTCAAAAAATTAGCTTCAGCTATATTAAAATATTTGGAGCTTAAACTAGATTATTAAGTGTTTATTGGAATCTTTTAACTAAAAATAAATAAAACCACCCTGAAACCCACTTCTAACTAGAGTAAGGAGATAACTTAAATGGCTATGAGAATTAAAGGAGACAATTTGATCGATTTAGAGATCAAGAGGAAACTTGAACTTCAATTTTGATGCAAAATGACTTTTTCCTTCTAAAAAGTCAATTTTGCCTCTCTAAACTATCACCATAGTCTTATTTTTCTTCTCAAACTCTATAACAATACATCTTACCCCTGAATTCTCAAAACTGATCAAATAACCTCCCTAGCTTAGTTTGATATGGTTCTGAAGATGGTTTTGTCTTTTTTAATTAAAACATTTGGCAAATACTTAACAAGTTTTTTTAAAACCATAAAAATACATCAAAGCTTCTTAAAATTTAAAGAACTATAGAGATAGATTTTGATATAAAGAATCAAAATAAAATATTTATAGCTCATGAAAACATCTCTAGAAGCTCCAAAAAATAGATTTAGCTCTAGGAAAATGAGAAAATATATTAAAAAACAATTCCTAAAATATTATAATCAACGCGTAACGTATGTTGAAAACTATGCACGTTAAAAAATATGAGATACATACAACTAGCATGAAAACAACATACATTAGTGTCATGCATTTGTGCTAGTCATATCTTATGTTTTTGGTTATCCAATTGTTTTTTTAAAACACGTTAAGACATAAATTAGAATGTTCTGATTTTTTTTTCATATTTTCCTAGAGCTAAATATAATTTTAAAAGCCTCTAGAGATATTCCTATGAGATCTAAATACTTTATTTAGATTCGTTGTACCCTAATCTATCAATATGTTTTTTTTGTTTTTTTAGAAGTTTAGTGACAATTTTTGTGGTTTAATGACCTTATCAAGTTCATTGGGCTTTTTATGTGGAAAAAAGGACAAAACCACCTTCAAACCACTTTAAAATATGTCAGGAAGGAAATTTGAATTGTTTTCAGAGTTCAGAGCGTAAGATGTTTGGTTTTGGAGTTTGAGGATGCCGGGGAGCTAAAATGGACATTTTTCCTTTTTCCTACTTTGAAGTGGAATGGGTCTCGGCCCAATATCAATAACTCCATACATGGGAAGCCTGGCCCAGCCCAGTTGTTGGGCGAACATCGAGTCGTCTTGCTCTAGTCCTTGAGTCTTCACTCGACATTCTCGACAAGAGGCGAGGGAGTGCAGTGCGGTGCGGGCAGGGGAGGGAGACCAACCGGAGCTGAATAGCTGATGGAGGCAGCGGCAGCGGCGCCGCCGGAGAGGGATACGTCAGCGGACTGGGGAGATGGCGTGGTGGCGCTAGGTTTCCGGGTGAAGGCATCCTCTCGCGAGTCGCCGTCGCAGAAGGCGGGGAACGTGCTGGAGGCCGACCTGCGCTCCCACTGGTCCACCGCCACCAACACCAAGGAATGGATCCTCCTTGAGCTCCAGGTCCCCATCTGCTTCTACAGCTTATTCTTCTCCCTCTTCTCCCAATCTAGTTGGGGATCGAATTCGAATTGAGTAGTCACTCCGCAGTTGCTTGCAGGAACCGTGTCTCCTCTCCCACATCCGCATCTACAACAAATCCGTCCTCGAATGGGAGCTCACTGCTGGCCTGCGATACAAGCCCGATGCCTTCGTCAAGGTGCGCCCCCGCTGCGAGGCCCCCAAGCGCGACGTCGTCTACCCCGCCAACCACACCCCTTGCCGCTACCTCCGCATTTCCTGTCTGCGCGGCAACCCCATCGCCATCTTCTTCATCCAGCTCTTTGGCA
Source organism: Miscanthus floridulus (assembly GCF_019320115.1). Taxonomy (NCBI): domain Eukaryota; kingdom Viridiplantae; phylum Streptophyta; class Magnoliopsida; order Poales; family Poaceae; genus Miscanthus; species Miscanthus floridulus. The sequence continues at coordinate 117,373,326 of NC_089580.1, read as the reverse complement.
TCCCCGTGCCTGGCCTCGAACCTGAGCTCCAGCCACTGCTCAGCTACATGCTCCCGCAAATCACATCCTCCAAACAACCCCTTTCTCACAACATGCACCTCCAGGTTCTCTTCTTACTACGTTTCTTATTTCTTATTTGGCCCTTTGGCTTTGGGGGTTCACCATGTCAAGAGTTCCTGATGCATTTCTGCCCCATTCATTCTAGTTGCTTAAAGACATTTCCATCAGGCTACCTCCATTTCTTCCCCAGATTGAGGTGAACTCAGTATTTCTGGCTCCTAGCTAATTTGCCATTTCTAGATGCATGGTAAGCATTGCCCTTTAACAGGCTGATGTATGTTTTAGTTCAGGCTGACCTTAATAGTGTTGCGGACACCCCAGAGAGCAGCGTGCGGTTCTTGGCTCTACTTGCTGGTCCATTTTATCCTATCCTTCACCTTATAAATGAAAGGTGGGGCTTCCTTGTTCAACTTGCAACCATGTATCAGTTCGGTTTGTGATACATGCTATGTTGCCTGCCATCATATATTGCACTTGAGTTATTGTGAATATGTGTTTGCACTTGCCTGCCTGTATGTGGGCAATGGTATCTGAAATGTCCTAAATTTACAGAGATCCTACCAAATCTTTGTTTGGTTCTGCTGATTCAGATGCCCTCAGAACTAGTCCGGCTTCTACTCCAACAGTTTCTTCAAACTTTGAGGCATGTAACTTTTTTTTGGCTTATGCACGTCTGTTTTTCTCGTTCTTGTGACTTGCTACAGTAGGCGTGGAAGGTGAAGGTTACGGCACTGCAGCCATGTATGCTGTAAGATTGATCACACGGATCTGCAATTGCAGCCTTAGTCATACATGATTTCCTGGTTATTTGTGATGGATAAGTCATGTGTGGCTAGTCTTTGTGGGGCTGTTGTTGCTCACATGGTCCTTGTGGCTGTTTTTCTGTTTTTAGGACAGCATCTTAGACTAGAGGACAGCATCTTAGAGGACAGCATCTTAGACTAGAGGACAACATCTTAGCTAGGACAGCATATTAGCATCTTAGACTAGCATCTTGGCATATGCTTGGCTGGCTAGCAGCCTATAAATATGTAACCCCAACCCCTCAGGTTGGTATGGCATTTGTGTGAGCTTGTGTGAGAAATAGACAAGAAAATTGCCCCAACTCCTAGTGTCATCCTCTCTCGATGAGAGTAAGAATTCTCCTACTACCAAGAGTGAGAATTCAGCGACTAACAAGTGGTATCGGAGCCGTAGTATCCTGTAGCCTGAGCATCTCCTGCTCATCCCCTTGCCCAGCCTCGCAACAGCCCCAGCTGAGAGTAGCAGCAGCTCCGGCCTCTCCTGTTCACTCCTCTCCCAGCTCGTCTGAAGCAGCCCTCTCCCCACGCAGCAGCCCCCCGGTAGCGCGTCATGTCCGCAGGGCAGTCTCAGCGCTCGGTCGCCTCGAGCACGTGGCGTCGGCAGGAGGCCGAACTTGCCGCAGCAGAGGAACGCGAGCGAGCGGCGGCAGAGACCGCTGCGGCGGTGGCAAGGGCGTCGAGGTTGGCAGCGGCGGAGCTGGCAGCAGCCAGAGCGGAGGCGGAAGCGGCGGCGGCGGCGAATGCAGCGCGTGCGGCGGCGGTGGAGGTCGAGGCTCTGCGCGGCAGCATCGGCAGCTCCATTTCCGCTGACGACACCGCCGACGCAGACCTCGAGCTGCTAGAGAGGGAGGCAGCGCGAGCGCGGGCGGCGCAGTGGGCAGCCGCGCACGTCCACGAGCGTGGCGGCAGCCCAGACAGGCGCGGACGCGCTGGCGGCGCTCCTGGAGGAGGCGCGCACGGCGGTGGCGCTCCTGGGGCAGCCGCGCACGCCCACGAGCGCGGCGGCAGCCCAGACAAGCGCGGACGCGCCGGTGGCGCTCCTGGAGGAGGCGCGCACGGCGGCGGCGCTCCTGGAGGAGGCGCGCACGGCAACGGTGGCGGACGGTCGATGGAGAGCGCGGCCTTCACAGGCAGCGTGGCTCTCTCTCCCCGGATCGGTACTTACGGGTCGATGGAGAGCGCGGCCTTCACAGGCAGCGTGACTCTCTCTCCCCGGATCGGTACCGTGGTTACCACGGGCTTCAGGCTGTTGTCAGGGACGTCGGTCCCGGCGGTGGGTGGCCTACCCTCACCAAGACCAACTACGTCGAGTGGGCTGCGGTGATGAGGGTAAAGCTCCAGGTGCAGCACATGTGGGAGGCAGTCCGGTATGGCGACGTCGACTACGACCTAGATCGACGGGCGCTGGATGCTCTCATCGCTGCAGTCCCGCCCGAGATGCAGTTCTCGCTTACCAGCAAGCGGACTGCCAAGGAGGCTTGGGACGCCATCGCTGCGGCACACATCGGCAGCGACCGCGCCCGCAAGTCCACGCTGCAGGCACTTCGCAAGGAGTGGGAGAACCTGGCCTTCAAGCCAGGTGAGGACGTTGATGACTTTGCTCTCCGTCTCAACACTCTGTTGCAGAAGATGGTGCAGTTCGGCGACGACACCTACGGCGAGGAGAGAGCTGTCGAAAAGCTCTTCCGCTGCGTCCCCGAGAAGTACAAGCAGATGGCTCGCTCGATCGAGTCGCTGCTGGATCTCTCCACGATGTCGATCGAGGAGGCGATAGGTCGCCTCAAGGTCGTCGACAGTGATGAGCCACAGTCCCTCTCGGGGCCCATCACCACTGGCGGGAAGCTCCTTCTCACTCGGGAGCAGTGGCTTGCCAGCCAGGGTGACCGGAGGAAGGGGGAGCCTTCTTCCGCGACAGGTGGCCGCAAGCGTGGCAAGCCGCGCAAGGCGCGCAGAGACGCCCAGGCCGGGGCGCGAGGACGTGCCGAGGGTGATGCCCGCGGAGGCGCCCAGGGCGGCGCCGCCGGCAGGCACAAGCCGGCACGAGACGACACCTGCCGCAACTGCGGCCAGCTTGGCCATTGGGCCAAGGACTGTCGACAGCCACGACGCGGCCAGGCCCACGTCGCACAGGCGGAGGAGGAGGAGCCGGCTCTGTTCATGGCACATGCCAGCATCGAGCTACCTCGAGCGGCACCGGCCGTAGCGGCTCTCCTCCACCTCGACGAGCCAAAAGCACACGCCCTCCTCGGCGACAGCTCCGGCAACGACAAGACTGACGGGTGGTGCCTCGACACCGGCGCCACCCATCACATGACCGGTCGACGGGAGTTCTTCACCGAGCTTGACTCTAGCGTTCGAGGCTCCGTCAAGTTTGGGGATGCCTCCGGCGTGGAGATCAAGGGCGTCGGCTCCGTCATCTTCACCACCGTGTCTGGTGAGCACAGGCTGCTCACCGGAGTCTACTACATCCCCGCGTTGAGGAACTCCATCATCAGCTTGGGACAGCTGGATGAGAACGGTTCGCGCGTGGTGGTTGAGGACGGAGTCATGAGGATTTGGGATCGTCGTCGTCGCCTTCTTGCCAAGGTATCCAGAAGCGCAAATCGACTCTACGTTCTTAACGTGCAGGTGGCACAACCCCTCTGTCTCGCTGCTCGTCGGGACGACGAGGCGTGGCAGTGGCACGAGCGTTTCGGGCACCTTCACTTTGAGGCCCTGAAGCGGCTCAGTGCCACGGAGATGGTGCGAGGCCTGCCGTGCCTCGACCATGTGGAGCAGCTCTGCGACGTCTGCGTGTTGACGAAGCAGAGGCGACTCCCCTTTCCCCAGCGGGCGAGCTTTCGAGCCAAGGAGAGGCTCGAGCTTGTGCACGGGGACTTGTGTGGCCCGGTGACACCGGCCACACCGGGAGGACGACGCTACTTCCTGCTGCTCGTCGATGACCTCTCCCGCTACATGTGGGTGATGGTCCTCGGCAGCAAGAGAGGCTGCGGACGCCATCAGGCGCGCGCAGGCTGCTGCGGAGGCGGAGTGCGGCCGCAAGCTGCGCGTGCTGCGCACCGACAACGGCGGCGAATTCACGGCGGCTGAATTCGCGTCGTACTGCGCTGACGAGGGCATTCAGCGCCACTACTCCGCGCCGTACAGCCCGCAGCAGAACGGCGTCGTCGAGCGGCGCAACCAGACGGTTGTGGGGATGGCTCGGGCCCTCCTCAAGCAGAGGGGGATGCCGGCTATCTTCTGGGGAGAGGCGGTGGTGACAGCCGTCTACATCCTCAACCGCTCGCCTACCAAGGCGCTCGACGGCAGGACGCCGTACGAGGCTTGGCATGGGCGCAAGCCGGCGGTCTCTCACTTGCGGGTCTTCGGCTGCCTCGCATTCGCCAAGGAGCTTGGCCACATCAGCAAGCTCGACGACAGGAGCACTCCGGGAGTGTTCATCGGCTACGCGGAGGGCTCGAAGGCCTACCGCATCCTCGACCCGAAGACACAGCGTGTGCGCACGGCGCGCGACGTTGTGTTCGACGAAGGGCGAGGATGGGCGTGGGACAAGGCAGTGGACGACGGCTCGGCTCCGACGTACGACGACTTCATTATCGAGTACGTCCACTTCGAGGGAGCTGGGGGAGTAGGCAGTTCTTCTTCGGCGAGCGCCTCTACCCCAGTCTCCGAGCCTCCACCGACCCCGGCACCTGCTACTCCGACAGCACCACGCTCTCCAGCCAGGACCTCGGCTGCGATGAGCTCTTCGCCGGCTCCACCACAGCCGGCAACGCCACACACTCCAGCACCGACAGGCACCACTCCGGGCACGTCTACTCCACCACCAGCTCGTGTCGAGCACGGCCCGGTTGAGCTCGCTACTCCGCTCTCTCACGACGAGGAGCGCGTCGACGCGTACCACGACGGTGAGCCGTTGCGGTACCGTACGGTGGAGAACCTTCTCGGCGACCAGCCGGTGCCGGGACCGGTGCCTCACGACCTGGAGGCGCAGTTGCACCTTGTGTGTGACGACGGCGAGCCTCGGTCGTTTGCAGAGGCCGAGAGACACGCGGCATGGCGCGCCGCGATGCAGTTGGAGATGGATGCGGTTGAGAAGAACCGCACCTGGGAGCTTGCTGACCTTCCTCGCATTTTTGGCAACAAGTACATAGTTCGTTGGGAACAAAGCTAAATTTTAGTACAACATATCATCCTCAGACAGATAGGAAAACTAAGAGAATTAATTAGATATTGGAGGATATGTTGAGAGCTTGTGCATTGCAGTATGGTACAAGTTGGGACAAGAGTTTGTCTTATGCAGAGTTCTCATATAACAACAGTTATCAGAAAAGTCTCAATATGGCACCTTGGAAGCTTTGTATGGATGAAAGTGTAGAACCCCATTGTTTTGGAATCAGACAGGAGAAACTCAATTGTTCGGACCAGATGTTTTGAGAGACGTAGAAGAGTAAGTATGGATGATCAGAGATAACTTGAGAGTGGCTCAGTCTCGACAGAAGAGTTATGCCAACACTAGGAGAAGGGAATTGGTTTTTAAAGTAGGTGATTATGTTTACTTGAAAGTGTCACCTATGAGATGTGTGAGAAGGTTTGACATGAAAGGAAAGTTAGCACCACGGTATATTGGGCCTTTCAAGATTTAGAGAGACGTGGAGAAGTAGCCTATCAGTTGGAATTGCCTAAGAGTTTGTCAGGTGTGCACGATGTGTTCCATGTGTCTCAGTTAAAGACATGTTTGCGTGTACCTTAGGAGTAGATACCATTAGAGGAGCTTACAGTTAAGGAAGATCTCACTTATAAGGAGTTTCCGGTAAGGATTTTGGAGACGGCAGAAAGAGTTACAAGGAGCCAAGTTATAAAGATGTGTAAGGTTAGTGGAATCGGTATACAGAAGATGAGGCTACTTGGGAAAGAGAAGAGGATTTGAGGAAAACATACCCGCAGTTATTTGAGTAAGCATCGTCTGAATCTCGAGGAAGAGATTCATTTTAAGGGGGTAGAATTGTAACACCCTAAATTTTGCATATTTTTGAAATAAGAGAAAATGATTAATTATGCATTTTGTGGGAATTTGAATTTAGGGAAAAATAATAAATTTTATTAAATTAAAATCAAATGTAGGTTCATAATCATGTGTGTGCATTCATGCTGTTGCATAATGATTTTTGAATGGTTTGATTTGAAAATCAAATTTCTACTTGATTTGAATTTTGCCTTTGAAATTGGTTTGCAAAATAGAAAAGGGAATTCTTTCTTCCTTCATCGCTTTTGGTCTGCTTGGCCTGCTTGCCGTGGCCTATTTCCTCCCGCCGGCCCACTCACCCTTGTTCTAGCACCGGCCTTCTTCTCCTCTCCGCTTGGGCCAGAGCCCAGCTTGCTTTTTCTCCTACGCCGCATCGCATGGCCTAGCCAGGTCACGCTGCGCCCCGTGTCCCTCATCCTGCAGCGGCCTAGCCAGGTCGTGCTTCGCACGCCTGTGTCGCCGTTCCTCCCTCCGGCCGTTGACATCCTGGGCCCACCAGTCAGGCCTTCTCCTTCCTCGCAACGTAACAGAGCCAGATTCTTCCCCATGTCGTCGCCTTGTGTCCGCCTCCGCCACGAGCTTGGTGCCGTGCCGCCCAAGCGTACGCGCCCTATAAATACCGCTCGTGCTTGCCTCGCCTCCCTATCCCATCAGCCACAAGTTTTTTCACCCACACAAGCCGTAGCCGCGCCTCGCCCTAGCGTCGCTACGATAGTCGCCGACCACCAAGCGTTGCGCCGCCTCTACTGCCTCCTGCTCTTTGATTTTGGGACCGATGAGTTCCCCACTCCCTCCTCTCTCTCTCGGTGCTTCTTTTTCGTTGAACCGGGCACTGTTGGTCGAAAGCCGAAGCTCTGGTGAGCCGGCAATGGCGCCGCCGTCTCAAACCACGCCACCGGCACTGTTCCGGCGTGATCTCTATCTCTCTCCCCGCCCGATTGAATCCTAGCCGTTCAAATCTAATCCGACGGTCCTTAATCCAAGATACCCCTTCACCGTCGGTTTTCAAAAAGCCCCTTACAATTATTTTAGATTTAACCCACAGTCCAAAGCGCGTTTTTAGATTCTGTTTTCTATTTTGAAAGCATATTTTGGTTCGATTAGATTGAAAATACGTTTTCAACTATTTACAGTTTTGCCACTCAACTTGTTTTAGCCATAAAATCTCCGTTTTAACTCCGATTTAATCCGTTCAAGTTGCGTTAGGTTCATAATTAAGTAATCTACATGTCTATACTACTGTTAAGTAGGTTTTCAACTTTTAAAATTCGAGGGTAGATTTAATCTATTATTTTACTATAGGAAATCTTGTTTAATTCATAACTTTTCTGTTTTAGCTCTGATTTTCGTGATCTTCACGTCTGTGTGTTCATAGTAAGACATAGATTTGTTTTCCAAACTTTTCATCTTTATTTTATGCTATTGGTGTACTATTCTAATCTATAGCCTTGTTTGCTTTGCATGATTGCTCCTAGATGTTTGTATGTTGCTGTGTTATCGAGTATAGACGGTGAGCAATTCGTGGAAGATCAATGGTACGACTTTGATGAGCAGGACCAGCAGGAGTATTTTGCTCAAGGCAAGTATAGCATGGGATCATTCTTGTTTCCTATTCACTTTAATTCATTAAATTCATGTTGCATGTGTCACCTTGATAGGGATTCCCTAGAATTGAACTTTTACCTTGTCACCTACGGGTTATGCATTTGGGTAGCTTTGCTAGTGCTCAATTAAACCATGATCTTGTAACTTGACTAATGGTATATGCAATAAACATTAAAATATGAGTTTTTAGTAATATGGAAATAGGGGGCTGGAGTATTTAGCTACTTTCTAAATGCTTTGGATTCCTCTCCCTAAGGACTTATCTGTAAGTGATTATTCGGGACTTACTGTACAACTGTGAGGGCTACATGGCTCTGGCTTTAGCTCAGTATGAGGACCTTTTCTAGCTTGTTAGTGGTTACCTTTATTGGCGTAAGAATGCTTGTCGAATTGGGTATTGAACAACCTCTACTCTTATGTGTATAGCCGCGAAGGAATTGTGTCATTTGATAGGGGGTTGCTATATCTGTTTGTCGAGTGAATCTAATGGCCCTAACTTGTTAGATGAACCTTTGAAAGGCTTCATAGTGACCCCTGCCTGCTTATCTTGGAAGTGTTTTGAGAGTAATTAACCCAGGCATATGGATATCATGACTCACAATGAAAGTGTACAACCTCTGTAGAGTGTAAAACTGCTATATCAGCCATGCTCACGGTCACGAGTGGCCTTGGAATTCTTATGGAATAGATGAACACTGAGATTTATCTATTTATGCTATTCATTATTCATGTTTACATTTGATCATGTGTTTTGCATTGGGAATTGAAACAACTTGTTGCTACTCTTAAGCTAAAATTATAACAACTAAAAGCTAAATGCTATTAAACATGTGTCAAGCCTTTTTAGCCTCATGAAGCCTGTGTTACACTTGTTGAGTACGATATGTACTTATGCTTGTTTATTTTTATTATTTGGATAAAAATCCCGAATGGGTAACAGATGGCTTTGGATATGACGATTTTCTTGAGGACTACTAGACTTATGGTCAACCAGTCGACGTCCCTATGAAATGGAGCTTCCGTGAGAGATTTTTTATACTTCCGCTATATTTATGTGATAACTCTGTCTTATTCGTGATGTAATAAACACTTGTGATGATACTATTCATGATTTATCGGCTTATATGTGTGACTGATCTCTGGGCGCACATAAGATTTTGCACTCTATTTTATCCTTAAAATTGGGTGTGATAGATTCTATGTAAGCATTTGTTCTACTTTTAAGCAAGTGTTGAGCAATCAGATTCATTCATCCTCTTTTATCTTTTAGTTTTTACTATGGTGTTAGACCATAGCCAAGTCATACCGTATTACACGGTGATTCGTGAACCAATGTATCTTAGCTGGGTATTTTGAAACACATGCCCCGCTTGTACTCCAGGCACAAGCAAGACCAAACCACCACTCTCCTGTCAAGGGGTCCAGGTCTTCATCTAAACTTGGACTCCAAGCCCTCACTCCTGAGTTCTGGACTCAGTGTGGTGCTTAGACCTCCACCATCTCTGCCTCCAATTAGTCGGTTCGAAAAGAGTCGGAACCCATGACAATAGAGCAATGAGCCTTCCGCTTCCATAATCAAGTATGTGCTTAGAATAATAAGTCTGTGACCTTACTACCATCCACAGCAATAGACGGTTCTTAACCAACACGAACAGGGAAAACTGTGTAACCAAGCTATGCCCCATTGGTCGTGGGACACAATCTATTACACCCACCAATCCTCGTACCATATCCCTATCCGGTCTCCATTTCCTTTCACCATTTTATAATGAGAGTAATATTAATATTCATCTATTATGAGTAACGGTAGGTTACTCACGCTATCGATAGCCTAAGCATAGCAGCTACTCGATCTATGTTAGTAGGACTCATAGATAGGTTTATCTATGCATGTAGTTTCAATATAAATCATGTAACGTAAATGCACATCACATATATATATATATATCCAGTGATTATTCAAAATAAGGGTTATGCACTGGGGCTTGCCTTGGGCAAGCAGATTATCAGCTATGTTAGTCATCGGTGGCTCCAAGGCTTCCTCCTGTACGAGGACCTCCTCCTCGTACTCCTCGATCACCTCCTCATACTCATGCTCTCCGATGGTCATGAACTCCACCAACTCATTCTCTACATGCATGCGATGATGATGCAACACTTAGCATTTATGCAATAGTAACTCTTAAAATAAGAATACACATACTAAGCTACTAAGCTAGCTCTAATGACTAAGGCACTAAGCTAACTATCATCTTTACCAAGCAAAGTGTTGGGTTCAACTAACAAACACCTAGCTTTACAAATGAAGGATATATCTTTATTTCTACTAATGATTTAATGTATATTTGAAACAAAGAGCATTTAACTACCCTTATGTTTAGTCTATTCTAAAGCTACAAAAATTACAGTGAGCACATAATAATACCATGATGTTGCTACAAAATTTTTAGGGCTAAAACTATCACCAATTTACCACAAAAATTCCTACAATAATTCTCCTAATAATATTAAACATTTTTAAATGATTTAATAGCTCCCGGTATCAACATATATATATATATATATATATATGAACTAAATACACTAACAGATAGAGCATAATTTTAGGAACTTAACAAAATTTGTTTCATAATTTTTGGACACCTACATGATTTTATATGATTTACCAAAGATCACCTCAAAAATTAAATTAGAAAACTATTTCTAATTCCTTATGAAAAAGAAAAATGAATTCTCCCGCGCGGTCCACACGCGTGGCCCACGCAACGCAGCGCGCGCGCAAGATCGCGCGGTGACCCGAGGTCCGGCACACGCGGAGACGGCCCACGATAGGGAAACCCCCCGTGCGCTGACGTTTTTGCAAAATAGACCTCACACTTCTCCCGAATTATAACTAAGTACTAACACTATTTCCCCCTCTCTCATAACTTCTCACTTAACCCTCTGGCCTTTCCCTAATTCACTCACGCGCACCCCCGATGACTCAATGCACGGTGGAGCGACGAGCGGTGGCACTGAGCGACTACGTCGGCCACCTAGGACCTACATGGGCCCACCTAACGGGTCTATCAACATCTTTGACCCGAGTGGCTACGCTAAGAGGCGATGTAGGGTGACATAACTGGCAGGGTGAAAGGTCCTAATATGGCTAGAGGAGGATGAATAGCCTATTTAAAATCTATAAATCAACTAGAGCAATTTGATTAGTATAACAAATAACGAAATGCAAACTTGCTCTAGCTCTACAAGGGTTGCAAGCCACCTATCCAATAATTCTAGTTGTTATGATCACTAGGCATACAATCCACTAGGTCACTACTCACTAAGAGCTCTCACAATTGCTACACTAAAGAGCTCCACTAGATAAACTTAATCCACAAAGCAAGCTCTCAATTCTAGCTACACTAAAGAGCTTACTATAGCTAGTTTGTGGGAATGTAAATGAGTGAGGTGATTATATCATCGCGTAGAGGAGTGAACCAATCATAAGATGAATACTTTATCAATCACCAGGAGAATACCAAAGGGCAAGAGACAACCAATTTTCTCCCGAGGCTCACGTGCTTGCCAACACGCTACGTCCCTATTGTGTCGACCAACACTTGGTGGTTCAGTGGCTAAGAGGTGTTGCACGAACCTCGTCCACATAATTGGACACCGCAAGAACCTACCCACAAGTGAGGTAACTCAATAACACGAGCATTCCACTAGAGTTACCTTTCGGCGCTACGCCGGAAAAGGTACAAATCCTCTCACAATCACCGGAGATGGCCACGAATAATTACCAACTCGTGTCAATCCTCCTCCGCTACTCCAAGCCGTCTAGGTGGTGGCAACCACCAAGAGCAACAAGCGAATCCCGTAGCAAAAACACGAACACCAAGTGTCTCTAGATGCAATCACTCAAGCAATGCACTTGGATTCTCTCCTAATCTCACAAAGATGATGAATCAATGATGGAGATGAGTGGGAGGGCTTTGACTAAGCTCATAAGGTTGTTATGTCAATGTAAATGGCCAAGAGAGTGAGCTTGAGTCGGCCATGGGGCTTAAATAGAGAGCCCACATGAATAGAGCCGTTGGGCTCCTCACTGCACTGAACACGGGGCGACCGGACGCGTCGGTCAGATCGACCAGGCGCTGGACCCCAGCGTCCGATCGCACAATGTGTGCCATGTGGCCCCTGCTACAAATGTTGATTGCCCGATCTCAACGGTCATTAGTACATTTAAGTTATGATCGGACATGCTGCTTGAAAGTGATCGGACGCAGGACCTCAGCGTCTGGTCGTTTCTAGTAAGCTTCCATTCATGAAAAATCACAACTGGACGCATCTGGTCATGCCCGATCGGACTCACCCAGCGTCCGATCACTCGGCGTCTCCTCTATGCGCTGCCACATTAGCAGGATCGGACGCACCCCATCAGCGTCCAGTCACTAGGTGACCCAGCATCTGGTCAAAGACCGACGCCAGCGTCATCATGCTTCCACTGACCGGGCATGGCGGTCCTACTGAGATCAGCGTCCGGTCACTTATAGTGACCTCCGTCTTTTCTGTATAGAGCGCCGGTGGCATCGACGAACTGTCCGCACTCTTCGGGCGGACACTCCACCGGTGAAGTTCCTAACCCTTGCTCAAATGTGCCAACCACCAAGTGTATCACCTTGTGTACATGTGTTAGCATATTTTCACAAATGTTTTCAAGGGTGTTAGCACTGCACTAGATCCTAAATGCATATGCAATGAGTTAGAGCATCTAGTGGCACTTTGATAACCATATTTTGATACGAGTTTCACCCCTCTTAATAGTACGGCTATCGATCCTAAATGTGATCATACTCTCTAAATGTCTCGATCACTAAAACAAAATGGCTCCTACCACTTATACCTTTACCTTGAGTCTTTTGTTTTTCTCTTTCTTCTTTTCAAGTCCAAGCACTTGATCATCACCATGGCATCACCATCATCATGATATGATCTTCATTTGTCTCATCACTTGGAATATGCCACCTATCTCATAATCACTTTGATAAACTAGGTTAGCACTTAGGGTTTCATCAATTCATCAAAATCAAACTAGAGCTTTCACTAGGGAAGGCTGCAGCGGCGCGCGGCCATCCACGACGGCGGCGCACTGTTCTGGTGGGCTGTGGTAGCTACAAGCCTAATTGATTAGCGCATGAGCGTTAGAAGGCTACCATGGACCAGGCCGAGGTGACAGTTGGGACGGAACATGACGGAGGAAGGCTGGCCACGTGCGCCCGAGCCGTGCGGCGGTGCATCGTGGTGGCACAGTCGCATCAGCGATGAAGGGGAGGCAGTAGCAGTTCGACTAAGGCGCTCAAGGTGGAGAGGGAGTCAAGGCGATGCTAGTGGTGCAGGTGAATTGGCTCTGGAGGGACGATGGGAGAGCTGTCCACACCCACGATTGGATGCAGCCTTATCGACATGACGGTGAGGAAACTCCAAAATTGGAGCTCGACCAGGCGCCATTCAAGGTAGGGTGGGGACGGGTAGCTAGGCAGCCATGTGACGGAGCCAACAACGCGATGAATCGACTTGAGATGATCTCTCCCTGACAAATTTAATGGCGTGGCTCGACGGCGACAGTAGATAGAAAACACAGATAGAGAGAGCGAGGGAGCGGTGGGGGAGGGGCAGCCAGCGACTCGGCAAGGGCGTGCCTTGGCGGGATATGGTTGGCGTGACCGGCGCAGCCCGAGGCCAGGCACTAGCCGACAAACACGCACGCTCGTGACCAGTGTGGCCTGCGCGCCATAGTGCCATCAATGGTAAGGCGACGACGACACGACCATGTGCGCGCAGCGTTAAGGCGGGCCAGCGGCGCAGCGCAGCGGTAGGCGTGCAGCGTGGTGATGCGACAGTGGCGGCAGCGGCATCATCGCGGCACGGGCACGAAGGCAGCAGCAGCACCAGTGGCAGCTGCGGTGGCAGGGGCGGTCGGGCGCAGAGTGGACCGACGGCCTAGCGGTGTGACCAGAGCGACCAAGCCACGACAAGGCCATGACGGCCATGGCTAGTCGGTGCGCGGCCACGCATGCACGCACGGCACAACCGCGTGGCGACGCGGGTCGGCCACGCGTGGTGACCATGCGCATGGCGCCAGACAGCACAAAGCTGTGACGTGTACGAATTTTAAAGCGCTGATCACGACCAAACCGTTGTTCCTAAACCTAAACCGGCGTCACTACACGCAAGATGGAACATGAAACTACTAAATCGAATCATAGCACTACACCACTCCTCAACTCAATCTCTCCAAATAAACTGCTAAACATAGCGGCGTCTAGCTGTCCATAAACTTAGAAATTTTCTAAGTGTTTGAGCTAATCTTAATTTCAGATTGCATTTCTAAGCTACTAGAAATATTACTTAGCAATATTCTTTTTTAATACCAAGTATTTTATTGTCATCTACAAAGTTCACATTTCAAACTTTATTTAAGTGTCACATACATGTTCTATATCATTTTACTTAATAAAAATTGGTTTTAAACCCTAGTTGATATAACTGAACTATTGAATCAACTTTCGTTTAACATTTTATTAATCATTTTAAGTTACAAAAATTGATCTACACATTTTATCACATGCATTAACACATAAACATGATGCTCATAACATGTTTTAGTAAATGAGTGTTACACCTAATAGGCAATATTGCATGCATTGGGCTGACAGGATGAAGCCGCTCTACTTGGATCACTGACGGTGTACACAATGTACTAGGAAACATAGTTCTCGACTTCTCGTGCCATCTCCCTGAAGACCTTTCTATGTGATCATGCATGTATTGCGTATTTAGATGCGAGCTATGTAGGTTTTACAAAGGGTTGTGTTGGGGAAAAGAAAGAAGATATTAGAAGAGTTGAGTTAGGAATAGAGGCAGGAGAGACCCAAGCTGAGGCTTGAATAAATGGTCCATGCTTGACTTGAGAGACCACACCATTCTTCATTGATACTATTTCCCTTGTTTGTAATGCTGTGATTCTTGTGCCAGCCATATCCCATATGTATTTATGTATATGTATACTACTATGAGGTTAGTTGGTGCCGTGTTCCTCGAAATGTTTTCCTGTTCCTGGAATAATCCTCTAAGCATATGTTCCTGGAATAACCCCTAAGCATCCGTTCACCATGTATGTACACTCTCGAGGAAAAAAGTCATTTTTTCTCTCCCTAAACTATGTCGTAGTCTACTTTTTCCCTAGGACTCTAGAACTTTTTCTCTCAACTATTAAAATTGTTTAAATTATCTTCAAAACTTATTAGGACACGATGAATGATTTTTCTAGATAGCTTCGAAAATTAGCTTCAGCTATAAAAAAGCTTAAAAAATTAGCTTCAGCTATATTAAAATATTTGGAGCTTAAACTGGATTATTAAGTGTTTATTGGAATCTTTTAACTAAAAATAAATAAAATCACCCTGAAACCCACTTCTAACTAGAGTAAGGAGATAACTTAAATGGCTCTGAGAATTAAAGGAGACAATTTGATCGATTTAGAGATTAAGAGGAAACTTGAACTTCAATTTTGATGCGAAATGACTTTTTCCTTCTAAAAAGTCAATTTTGCCTCTCTAAGCTATCACCGTAGTCTTATTTTTCTTCTCAAACTCTATAACAATATATCTTACCCCTGAATTCTCAAAACTGATCAAATAACCTCCCTAGCTTAGTTTGATATGGTTCTAAAGATGGTTTTGTCTTTTTTAATTAAAACATTTGGCAAATACTTAACAAGTTTTTTAAAACCATAAAAATACATCAAAGCTTCTTAAAATTTAAAGAACTATAGAGATAGATTTTGATATAAAGAATCAAAATAAAATATTTATAGCTCATGAAAACATCTCTAGAAGCTCCAAAAAATAGATTTAGCTCTAGGAAAATGAGAAAAATATATTAAAAAACAATTCCTAAAAAATTATAATCAACGCGTAACGTCTGTTGAAAACTATGCACGTTAAAAAATATGAGATACATACAACTAGCATGAAAACAACATACATTAGTGTCATGCATTTGTGCTAGTCATATCTTATGTTTTTGGTTATCCAATTGTTTTTTAAAACACGTTAAGACATAAATTAGAATGTTCTGATTTTTTTTCATATTTTCCTAGAGCTAAATATAATTTTAAAAGCCTCTAGAGATATTCCTATGAGATCTAAATACTTTATTTAGATTCATCGTACCCTAATCTATCAATATGTTTTTTTTTGTTTTTTTAGAAGTTTAGTGACAATTTTTGTGGTTTAATGACCTTATCAAGTTCATTGGGCTTTTTATGTGGAAAAAAGGACAAAACCACCTTCAAACCACTTTAAAATATGTCAGGAAGGAAATTTGAATTGTTTTCAGAGTTCAGAGCGTAAGATGTTTGGTTTTGGAGTTTGAGGATGCCGGGGAGCTAAAATGGACATTTTTCCTTTTTCCTACTTTGAAGTGGAATGGGTCTCGGCCCAATATCAATAACTCCATACATGGGAAGCCTGGTCCAGCCCAGTTGTTGGGCGAACATCGAGTCGTCTTGCTCTAGTCCTTGAGTCTTCACTCGACATTCTCGACAAGAGGCGAGGGAGTGCAGTGCGGTGCGGGCAGGGGAGGGAGACCAACCGGAGCTGAATAGCTGATGGAGGCAGCGGCAGCGGCGCCGCCGGAGAGGGATACGTCAGCGGACTGGGGAGATGGCGTGGTGGCGCTAGGTTTCCGGGTGAAGGCATCCTCTCGCGAGTCGCCGTCGCAGAAGGCGGGGAACGTGCTGGAGGCCGACCTGCGCTCCCACTGGTCCACCGCCACCAACACCAAGGAATGGATCCTCCTTGAGCTCCAGGTCCCCATCTGCTTCTACAGCTTATTCTTCTCCCTCTTCTCCCAATCTAGTTGGGGATCGAATTCGAATTGAGTAGTCACTCCCCAGTTGCTTGCAGGAACCGTGTCTCCTCTCCCACATCCGCATCTACAACAAATCCGTCCTCGAATGGGAGCTCACTGCTGGCCTGCGATACAAGCTCGATGCCTTCGTCAAGGTGCGCCCCCGCTGCGAGGCCCCCAAGCGCGACGTCGTCTACCCCGCCAACCACACCCCTTGCCGCTACCTCCGCATTTCCTGTCTGCGCGGCAACCCCATCGCCATCTTCTTCATCCAGCTCTTTGGCATCCCCGTGCCTGGCCTCGAACCTGAGCTCCAGCCACTGCTCAGCTACATGCTCCCGCAAATCACATCCTCCAAACAACCCCTTTCTCAGAACATGCACCTCCAGGTTCTCTTCTTACTACTTCGTTTCTTCTTTCTTATTTGGCCCTTTGGCTTTGGGGGTTCACCATGTCAAGAGTTCCTGATGCATTTCTGCCCCATTCATTCTAGTTGCTTAAAGACATTTCCATCAGGCTACCTCCATTTCTTCCCCAGATTGAGGTGAACTCAGTATTTCTGGCTCCTAGCTAATTTGCCATTTCTAGATGCATGGTAAGCATTGCCCTTTAACAGGCTGATGTATGTTTTAGTTCAGGCTGACCTTAATAGTGTTGCGGACACCCCAGAGAGCAGCGTGCGGTTCTTGGCTCTACTTGCTGGTCCATTTTATCCTATCCTTCACCTTATAAATGAAAGGTGCGGCTTCCTTGTTCAACTTGCAACCATGTATCAGTTCGGTTTGTGATACATGCTATGTTGCCTGCCATCATATATTGCACTTGAGTTATTGTGAATATGTGTTTGCACTTGCCTGCCTGTATGTGGGCAATGGTATCTGAAATGTCCTAAATTTACAGAGATCCTACCAAATCTTTGTTTGGTTCTGCTGATTCAGATGCCCTCAGAACTAGTCCGGCTTCTACTCCAACAGTTTCTTCAAACTTTGAGGCATGTAACTTTTTTTTGGCTTATGCGCGTCTGTTTTTCTCGTGCTTGTGACTTGCTACAGTAGGTGTGGAAGGTGAAGGTTACGGCACTGCAGCCATGTATGCTGTAAGATTGATCACACGGATCTGCAATTGCAGCCTTAGTCATACATGATTTCCTGGTTATTTGAAGTGGCTAAAACAATCTTTTAGATTATGTCCTTTTTGCCTTCCTGAGCGAACTTTGGGTAACATTAGTGCTGATTGACAGTATATGCGCGAGCTCCTTTGTGAGTTTCAAAAAGATTGTATAATGTAAATTCAGCCCGCATTGTAGCTTGCCTTGATTAATGGGTGACTGCTAAAAGTTCTAGCATGGAATGCAAAATATATTCGGGTAGGCAACTTGAATAGCTCAAATCAAATTTGTTACCACAGAATGGCCGCTGAAGATCTGTCACTGTGCTTAAGTTAGGTTAATGTTACAGGGGATCTTCCTGTTACCTTTAGCTGTTACATGTTAAAAATTTTAATTGGGCTGTGCGGTAGGCATTGAAATGCCAAAAATACTATCTTCTGATCACGTTGTTAATTTCTTGCAAGCATTCATGGCAAAATGGTTGATGTGTCTTTTTTCTGACCATCCCATTCAAGGTCACATTTTTCAGAACAGTAAATAGTTTTCGCAGCTGGGCCAGTTCTGCTTTCTGATGAAACCTCTAAATAACTAGCTAAGTTTGCTATTTGAAATATGGCCAGAAATGTTTAGAACTGAGAATTAAATGGTTAAGCGTGTAACTTGTTCCTGGTGTTTTCTTGAAGTGTGAAACCTAATGCATTCAATGACTGGCCCTAAAACTTTTTTTGGATCCAAAATGGTATTGCCATCAACCTATCAGTTCACATAAGGATTTTATTACTCTGCAAAAATCATAGTATGAACAGTGAAGAGATGGCAGCCTTTTGCGTTCCACTCTCTGAGTAGACCTACTACAAATCATTTCTTTCATGTTACCAAAAACATGGCCATCATACAAGTATGCGCCCTGAAAAAAAATGTGTTTGGATCTCTCGTCTTGCTTGAGCTCGCCTCACCTCGCCAGGCAAAAAACTGGAACATACAACATGTTTGGTTTGTTTGCTTGCTTGCGTCGTTTCCTTGCTAGCTTGGGAGAGCCAATTTGGCTTGCCCACGCTGGCAAGGCTAACCTTGCTGGGTGAGGCGAGGAAATTCAGCAAGCCAACCAAACCGCCCCAAAATGTCCTATGCAAAAATGTCCCTTTGCTCCCTGAAAGAAAACTGCCACATAAGCCAATTAGAGAAGTTGAGGGGATTGTCAATTAGTACATCAAACACAGATATTTAGGTGTCTGTTATTCTCTTGGGGAACATAGAGGCACTCCTTTCAGTTTGTCCACCTGATGTAGTATTCTAAACTCTTTCTTCTAGGCACAACCGAGGAGATCACGGAGTCCATCATCTGTTCCAGCCTGCTTCGTATTTGCTGGCATTTCGATCTGAAACGGCTTATGCTCCTCTTAAGGAAAGCACATAAAGACAAAACCCTTGGAGTTGTTTGCCTTCGAGTATGTTCTTTGACACTATATTTTTCATTTTTTGTTATATGCTCTTTCCTCATGGAGGATTTGCCACCCAATTGTTTCTTTTAACTTAGGCATCAAAGGTATTGCAAAAACTATTGGAGCCTGAGCCAATTTTAGACAAATCAATGAATACTGGTGTCATGCTACCAAGCCAAGTCTCTGATGAAATTCCTAAAAGAGATGCTTTCAGTCTAGTACTTTCTACAGACTACTCCAGTATGTTTGGAGAAGAATTTAGCCGGTCAGAAAATCAGTTTGATGGGTCATTCCTGAATATTTTGGATATTGCTGCTGTGGAAGAAGGCATTCTTCATGTACTATATGCGTCTGCATCACAGGTTAACTATCTGATTGTTCCAGCCTCATATCTTTCACCATATATGTACCATTCTATTTGAAGATACTAATGTTTTCTTCGTTTGTAATTATAGCCTATGCTATAGTCGCAAGCTTGCTGAAATTAATTCAGACATTTGGTCTGTCTTACCACTTGTCCAAGCTCTACTTCCAGGTAATGTCTGTGCTGTATACATGTTTTCTTTACTACTTGTCATTGAAGTATACAAAAATTTGAATGATTAGAATGTTTGCTATGGGTAGATCCGTACCTTCATGCATGCATACTCACATGTCACTTGCTCTAATCATGGTTATATTTAGGACATGGAGATATATGATGTCTAAGCACACTTTTGATCATCCTTTTCTTTTGCAATATAATTTTAGAATATGACAAACTATCACATTATGAAAATATTTTCTGAGACAATCTGTAAAATTTACCATTTTTCATGTGACCAACTTGTAAAGTAAGTTCATTGTTAAAATAACTGGACTGATATGTAGGTGTGTGTGGGTTCGGCTCGGGTGGGACGGCTCTAGCCTTGCTCGTTTGTATCTTTTTCTTCCTTAATGAAATGACACAGCTCTCCAGCATCATTTGAGAAAAAAAATTGGACTGCATAGATTCCATAACCTATTTTACTGGTGGGAGTATCTTGTACTAAGTGATGGCAGGCCTATGTGGCTAACTATTTGTCATGACTCTTGTGTCTTGTGTGGCTAATGGCTGCTCTTTGAGTTTGACTAAAGAAAATGTTGCAGTTGATTTATTTTGGTCTGATATGTGATCCCATGATGTCTTAGTTGCTGATCCACAAAGATGATTATGATAATGAAGTTAAACTCATTTTTGAAACAAGCATACATGCGCATTTGCTGAGTAGTTGCTCTTGTGTGTTCGTAGCACTTCGTCCTCCACTCAGTTCTGGTCCTATTGAACATATTGATGATTCTTTTAACCAATGGAATCATCCAAACGTTCAGAATGCTCTCTCCCAGGTACCTCAATGGCTCTGATTGATATAATTTGTTATACCAATTTCCTGAAGATTATTGTGGCTGCAGATTGTTACAATGTCAGTATCGTCATCAGTTTTTCATCCTCTTCTCAGAGCTTGTGCTGGTTATCTTTCATCCTACCTTTCATCACATGTTCGTATATCTCTGCTGCAATCTTTTCTCTCCACTTTCCAGAAATTACTTATGCTTTTGCCACCTGTTTGCTATACACTCTGCTGAAAAAAAGAACTATCCCTCAGAAAGTTATTCATGCTTTCTTTTTTGACTTATTAGGTAAAAACGGCTTGTGTTTTGCTTGACTTGTGTCGGGGGCCATTGTTACCATGGGTACCGATGATAACAGCAAAGGTCTCTTTGTTACTAAGGATTTTCTGTTAGCATTCCTTTTTGTGACTTTAGTCTCTTAACTCTTCATATACTCTCAAAACAGGTAGATCTTGCAGTTGAACTTCTAGAGGATCTCCTAAGTATCATCCAGGTATGTGCACACTGGTAACTTAGCAATGCTGGGAAAATTGAAATTAACTTTTGATGCCTGTAATCTGGTGCATTTGTATCCTAGCATACTTAGGTCTTGAACTTTTGCTACTATACCAAATGAAGTTATGCTCTAATTTATTTACCATTCTGGTGTTAATGCCTGTTGAAGGGATGCACCTGTTTTTGAGGTGAAACAATAAGCTATTCACAACTTTTCAAAATATATGGTATTGTGATAGTACTACTTGACCAAAACTGCAATTCCTTCCTTTGTGATGTCCTAAATCAACATCAATGATTTGTTTACTACTTCAGTAACTTTTAAGATGATTTCCACTCCATATTTATATTGCGAACCAATTAACTTTGTTCTTTATCATGTTGGTTAGGAAGCTGGCCAATCTCTTGCTCGTTCACGTGCAGCACTGAAGTATGTTGTATTGGCAATTTCTGGGCATATGGATGATGTGCTCACAGAATATAAAGTACATGTTTCCCTTTCTGAAAGTGGTTCTTTGTAGTGACTCCTGTACTGCTTCCTTAACTTTCCTACTTTCAGGAAGTCATGCATAAGTTACTTTTCGTCCTGGAGATGCTAGATCCTTTTATCGATCCTTCTACAAGTGCTATGAAAGACACAGTAATATTTGGTGGTATCTCTGCTATATATTTGGAGAAGCAGTCAAGTGTATACGATATTGCTTTAAATATTATCCATACAGCAGTAAAGAGAGCTGCTGTTCTCCCTTCTTTAGAACTTGAATGGCGACGAGGAGCCGTTGCCCCGAGGTTGGTAAAGCAATATGTATTTACAGATTTGACATAAGCTTGATACTACAATAACCCAATTGTCATGATTATGCAAGCCAACCATCATTAGCTACTACTCTGCTCACAGTGTAATGTTGCCATGGATTGATGTATAATTTTTTTTTGAACATTAAATACAGCAGGGGAGGCCCCCACTGTAAGGAACTTACTGTACAGAGAGCTACTTACCCAACTGATGTGTAAATTTGTCTGCCACTTCCATACAAAGCTTATTCTGGTCCCTTTTACTTTCAGAAGATCCAGATTGCCCTCTGAACTTTCAGACATGATTTAATTTAGGTCACTGGTTGAGTTGGCAGGAAACATAAGCAGTTCAGCATTGCATCAGAAATGAAATGTCCACTTAGTGCTTATATATCTTACCAACTCAGCTTGTAGCCTCAACTGAACCATTTCCCAAGATACAGGGACCAACTTTCCTTTTCAAAATTTGAGGAGCCAATTTTTTTTTCCTTGAACATACAGGAGAACTGTATGTCTTCATAAGCCACCCACACACCCATCCTGTTGGGAGGCCAATCTGAGCTAGAAGTGGAAAGTTTGAGGTACCAATTTGTGCACAAAAATGTATCTTTCAAACGTTTTAATTAGTCAGGTGAAAACGGTAGGATTAGATTTTCCACAAAAAATAATTTCATAATATTAATTTCTTATACTCTTTAGTTATCATGGTAAAAAATGATTGTAAGTTACATCTTGATGTCCTTAAGTCGAAGCACGAAAAGATTCTTGATTGAAAAGAGTGAAGTTATTGTTACTCAGGACTGGGGAACCTTTTGTGTGTCTGCGAGCAGCTGTCTTCTCTATTTTTGATGAGTGATTTACACCTTTATGGCTTATGACATGCAATTGATGTTTTCTCTCCTGAATCATCTTTTTGCTATCCTAGCTTCTAATTTCTAATAATGGTCATTCTGATCTGCACCATTGGATTGGGTTGCTTTATAATGTAGACTGGCTAGGTTTGGTATCCATGCAATAAGAAATTTAGATGGGGAGACAATATTTACGACTGTATGCTTTATCCCATTAGCTATCTGGTTTATAAAAGAGAGTTATGGGCATCATGGACCAATCCAGTTAGGTGGGCCACATGGACAAGACATACCATGGGCTTGTTTGGTTCTCGCCCGTGGGAAACACGCCTCAGCCAGGTAGCAAAACCAGGTGTTCAGTTGCGATCACCTGGGGTTAGATCAACCTGTCTGGCGTGGCCACCCAGGTGAGGGCATCAATCTACATGCATATACTGCACTCAATAGTGAGGAATTTAGTTTACATTTCAAGACCGTGATGCAAATTTCTGAACCATGTGACTTTAATGCGTGCATGTGATGGCATAGTAGATGAATCATTTCTCTAGCATAACACTATCATGCTTGCTGGTGTAACATGCCTGACTTTTGGTTTGCAGTGTAATTCTCTCTATCTTGGATCCGCACATGCCTCTTCCTCCTGACATAGACCTCTGCAAAAGTTCAGTGCCTGAGATTGATAATGTGCCTTTGGCTGTTTTGGATAATCGTGCACCGCAGCCATGCAACCCAGAAAATATTGATGGGCGAGATGCATCTGAAACAACTGTTCGGCCTGAAAATTTTGAACAGTGCAGTTTTTTGTTTGCCCGTGAAGAATTAAACCAATCTGAGTTGACTAGTCTTGACACCTTGAAAGGAAAAGGCCATGATGTAGTAACTAAAACAAGTTTGAACCACGACATCCCTGAAGGCAGAACTAATGAGAAACTTTCATCTGACCCTTTCCTGCTAGATAATAGTGTTGCAGCTGATTATTTTGATGCACAGGCTGATTATCAACAGCTGGAAAACTACGAGGACTGTGAGTTAAGAGCTCAAGAATTTCATCGCATAGCACTGAACCTATGCATGCAACAAGAACCAACATTAGAAGGGCATAATGCTGGAATTGATGCTTTGCTATTGGCAGCAGAATGTTACGTTAATCCATTTTTTCTATTGGAATTCCAGTCTAATTTAGAGCCTCTGGACAATATTGAACGTATTCATTCAGAGTTGATGCAAGGGAATGCTTCCTTTGCGTTGAAAAATTTGCACTTCAAAGATTTAGATAAAAAAGCAATCTACAATTTGGAGAAGAAGCGGGATAGATCTGTCATCGATTTACTCCTACAAGCTGCCAGATTCGACTCTGAATATCAGGGAAAGATACCTGAAGGGGAACCATATCCAAATATTGCTGAAGATGGCAAGATTTCTGTAGAAATCTCACCTGAAGCTCTTCAGTTTGCTGATGCTGTAACTTTGGTCAGAAAGAACCAGGCTATGCTGTGCCACTTTATTATGAAGCAATTCCAAAGGAAAGGACACTTGTGTAGTGAAATTCTCCTCCAGAGCTTCTTGTTCCTGTTGCACTCAGCAACTGATCTATTTTGTCCACCAGAGAATGTAATTGATATAATTTTGAAGTCTGCTGAAAGCCTCAATGACCAGCTTGCATGTCTTTACAGTTTTGTTAATGCAGGGAATAAGAAATTGGATACGGTAAAAATACATGGTCTAAGAAGACGTTGGGCCCTTCTCCAGAAACTGGTTCTGGCTTCATCTGGCAGTGATAACACTAGAGAACTTGCCAGAAATAAAAGAGATGGTTTCCGTTTTAGAAGTTTAGTCCCTCCATCAACATGGATACAGAAGATATCTAATTTCTCCATGTTTTCTAGCCCACTCCCTCGATTTCTCGGATGGATGGCAGTGTCTCGCTATGCCAAGGAATATTTAAATGAGAAGCGGTTTCTTGCTTCTGATTTCTCACAGCTTACATCTTTGTTATCAATTTACATGGATGAACTTTGTTTGATGGATGGAGTTGCAACTCCGAAAGTCATGTCTGCAAAAGGTGAACAATTTAATTGTATGCACTTGTTCCTTAAGAAGGAAACTACTCTGTCAGACCAACCTAAGCATGACCAGACAGTTTAAAATCTTACTTCCGGAGCTACATTTCTTCTTTCCAAGCATGGGCAAATTGTTTAATGCATTTGGGGAGAGCATCTTGGAGGCTGTTGGGCTACAGTTAAAATGTCTGCCCAACAGTGCAGTACCAGACGTTCTTTGTTGGTTTTCTGAGTTGTGCTTGTGGCCTTATCTTGAACGCATTAAGGAGCATCTTATAGTCGCAAACAGAGTTAGTTATATAAGAGGAAATATTGCTGCTAATGCGAAAGCAGTTGTCTTCTACCTACTTGAGTCTATTGTTACCGAGCACCTGGAAGCCGTTATTCCTGAAATGCTCAGGATAGTGCACATTCTTGTGTCTCTCTGTAGAGCTTCTTATACTGATGTGGCCTTCCTCAAGTCTGTGCTATGTCTAATGAAGCCACTCATCTCCTACTTCTTAAGGAAGGGAACTAATGATACAAAAGTACTGGGCCATATAAAGGAGGGCAGCAATTTTGAGTTGCTTTGTTTTGAAGAATTGTTTGAAATTGTTCGCTGTGGTAAAGATTCGGTGGATACAGCTGAAGATAAGATTCAGGCACCCTTGCTTATCTTCATTCTGGGATCAATGTTTCCTGAATTCTCATTTGAGAGAAGGATTGAAATGTTAGGCTCCTTGTTAGTATGGATTGATTGCATCAGTTCCGATCCACCATCATTGTTATGCAGCTATCTTCAAGGTTTCCAGACACTTCTAGATGGTTGTGAAGCTGTACTAATTCAAAATATTGAACTACTTGGTGTCAGCATCCTTTCTGGGACAAGCCAGTCTATAGAACCTGCTGATTCCTTAGGCGTTGATGGCACTATGCTACTAGAGAAGAATGCACAAGATAGTGAAGAACAAGCACCAATGAAATCCACAGCATATTGTGAGAATGATGGAAGTCATAAGGGTCTTTATAATCTGCATCCTAATAGTATCATACAATTTTGTGGCGCCCTGGAGAAGTTTATTTGGCACCTGACTTCATATATTGAGGATAGTTGGAAATGGCACCATCAGTTGGCCTCTAGGATCTCTTTGTCTATGGCAAAGTGTTTGTTGTTTGCAAAATTTTTGAAGTCCATAGTGCAAGAAGACACAATATCTAGTAGCAGTGAGCAAGATGTTGCTGTGAAAATTTCCTGTGAGCTTGCACAAAAGCATTGGCAAAGTGCTCTTGAAAGTCTAGGAGATATCATTTTGGTAAATCAGGAAACACAGTTCTGGCAGGTGGCATCAGCTATGCTCGATTATATAATGGGGATACCAAACGTCCTTGCTTGGGGTAATGTTCTTAATGCCATATGCCCTGCAGTCAAGCACTTCTGCTCCCATGCACCTAGGATATCTTGGAGGCTGCAGACAGATAAGTGGTTGTCATTATTAGTTTCCGGTCGAATTGAGGGCTTCAAGAACAGTGAGATCGGTTTGATTGATCTTTTCTGTACAATGTTGAATCATTCTGAACCAGAGCAGCGTTCTGTTGCTGTACAGCAGCTTGGGAGGATTATTAACAAAACAAGTTCTACTGAAGCTGATTTGAAATATCCAAACTATGACCAAAATTTCCTCATATCTGGTTCAACAGTAACATCCCTTTTGGTAACTCATACATGGGACAGAGTAGCAGCATTGGCTCTCCATGACTCTTCTATGCTATTAAGGAATCATGCAATGGCATTGCTTACTGAATATGTGCCTTTTGTTGATAGGAAGCACCTGCAGTCCTTTCTTTCATCCAGTAACGGTATCCTGAATGGTTTGGGACAACTTTCTGGTGTAATTGAAGAGGGCTATTTTACACGAATGTCTTTGCTGTTGTTTTCTAAGGCATGTCTTTATTCTACTCCTGAAGATATCGCTTTGATACCTGAATGTGTTTGGCAGAAGTTGGAAAACATGCAAACATCAACTGGTAAATCTGTGATAATTGAATATTCAGATTTCTGAGCCAACATATGTAAAATTCCATTGTATCACCTGTATGATGTTCTGATTGTTCAAGCTATTTTTTCGCTCATTATGTACTAGGAGGTTTTGGATATATGGAGAAAGATCTCTGTCGAGCTCTGTGCCAACTAAAAAGTGAATCAGATGCTAGAACCGTACTGCCCCTCCCCCCTCTCTCCGGTGCTTATGTACCATAACATGTTTACCGAGTACTGACTTTAAATCTCTTCCATTAGGTTGTAAAAGTTCTTTCTGGATGCACTAGTCAACCAGTCAGCCCTGATTTCAAGAGCATCCGTGAATCAATCCTTCAGGTCATAGTGTTCTGAATGATTTTTTTTTGGTCTTCTCCATCTGTATTGTCGCTTCTGTTTTTACTTTATTGCACAGTTATCTATTTCAGTTCATTACTTTAATTATGTTTTCATTGTTGATTGTGCCTGCATATCAGACTCATTTTATATTTCGTTGACAGTTTCAATCTTTGTAATAACTGCACTTAGACTAAGTGCTCCCCAAAAATTACTAGTGTTTGGAAGTTTTTGTTCATCTTTCTTCAAAGAAAATTCTTCCTAGCATAAGGAAACACTGGCATGCTTGTATCTTGGTTCAAATTGATATTATATCTCTGGCGTGCTTAATGAAATGGAATGCAGCTCTCTTGAGTTGTTCAAGGAAAAAAAGAAAGTTGCTGAAATCATATGGTGCTAATTTTTTGCTTTAATTAGCACTGGGCTGTCTAAACTTGCCATACTCATCTCGATAGGTGATGTCCTCTTTGAGTTCTATTGAAGCATACTTTGAGGAGTTCTCAGCTAGATCTGCGCAAGAACATGAGGTGAGAAGTGCAACAGCCCTTTTCTTTCTGGCATCTTGTTTTGGATATCTTATTCAGATTCCTAACACTTGATTAAATTTGACACCAAGGAACTTGAAGAAGCTGAGATTGAATTGGAGCTTATTGAAAAAGAGAAATCAGTTCATAACTTTGTTGGGCACAGCAATGATACTATGGTGCTTGCTATGCCATCATGTAAGCTCAATTACTTTCAGAGCTATCGTTGTCAATGCTACATTTTGGTATTTACATGTCTTATGTAATTTTGTTTACAGACCACAATGATGGTAGTGAGGTTAATAAACGGCTCCAGCAAATCCGGGAAAATATTCGGTCCTTGTAAGTTTACATATTGCGACGATCCTTCAAACTTACTATTGTTCATTTTTTTATGAAATTCCCACCGTAACAAGTTTGCTGTTGTATTGACTGCTATGTCAATCCAAGATATCCTTGTTCTCACAACATTTTACTTTGGATTCTAGAAGCATATTGAACTGTTAATGTTCATTTGGTATGTTTTAATTTGACAGGGAAAGGTCTAGGCTCAAAGAGGAAATTACAGCACGCAGGCAAAAGAAGCTGCTTATAAGACATGCTCGTGAAAAGTACTTAGAAGAGACAAGCTCTAGGGAAATGGAGCTTATGCAAGAGCTCGACAGGTTTTGATGCGCTGCTCTTTTCTTTGACATGTCAGAAACAATAGAGATGTTTATCCCTATTTCTTTGTTGTATGTCTTTGTAGGGAAAGAGCTCTCGAGATGGAGCGTGAAGTAGAAAGACAGCAGTCAACTGGATATTGAGCGTGCAAAGTCTAGGGAACTGCAATTCAACATTGATTTGGAAAAAGAGAAAACAAACTCAGGTACAAGGCAATTTATTCTTTCAAATCGACATAATCTGTTAGTTTTGGAACATTATTGTTTTGCAATAAATCCTCTATACATCCATCATTAAAAGAAACTTAGAGCTAGCTAGGATTTGTTTTCAAGTGGCTTTTCCTGTAAAACAGCATTGAAAGTTTGAGTCACTTTCTTATTTATGCCATATATATGCTCAAATTCTTGCCTGAGCTATGATTGGTGGATCCTATGCTTGCTTAGTGTGTCCTCAGTGACTCAAAGCAGTGATAGGTCCTTATGGTATTTACTATACCAATCTGCATGGCCTTTTATCTTTGTTTTCTTATTATTACTGTGTTGATCTTTAGAGAGAGCTTCAACGTGAACTGGAGCAAGTCGAGTTGGCGCGGTCATCAAGGCGTGAGTTCTCTGCCAATCCCAACAGGTGTAGTCTGTGTAGTGTGGTTAGCCCATATTACTTTGGTCTTCCTCTAATCACACATTGCGTTTACCATTGGTGTGATAACCTAGCCATTTGCAGCATTGTAATCACCTCCGTGAGTTGCTCATTCTGCAGCCGCTCTAGGGAGAGGTACCGTGAAAGGGATGGCGGCAGAGCACAGCAGGAGGCGGGGAGCTTGAGGTCGAGCAGGCGAGGCCAAGAGGGGGGCTCTGCTCAGGCGTCCGCACCGGCCGGGGCCCCCACCGTCATGCTCGCCGGATCAAGAACGTTCTCAGGGGGCAACCTTCCGACGATTCTGCAGCCTCGCGAGCGCTCTGCCGACGAGGACAACTCCTGGGCCGAGGACGCCAGCAGCAACGGGGATCCTGAGATGGATGGCGTGAGGCCGCATGGGCCACGAGGCAGCAGCAGCAAGCCATCCTCGAGGCAGGTTGTGGAGCGGAGGGAGCGGGATGGCGGCACTGCTGCCGGCACGGGCAGGAGAGAAGGGAAATGGGAGAGGAAGCAGCACCCGTAACTAAAAAAAATTTGTCCAACAAATAGGCACGCTAAATAGCATGTGTTTGGCTGTTGATGTCCACATAGAGTAGCCATTGCAACTTGCACTAGCCTATTTGCTATTGCCTTCTTGTGTCTAACGGAGGCTTCCTCAATTGTCAATTGCATTGTATCGTATGGACACTGGATCAGGTCAGGTGGCTGCTCAGTCAGTCAACAGTATCGTGAATTGATCCTACTATCAATCAGCTGGCTGCTCAGTGAGCAGTAGCCTCACACTCCTTGGATCGTCCGCACACTCCGTCAGATACCCTCCGAGGAGCTGGATCGCCCACGCGCTCCGTTTGCTCCGGCGGCTCCAGCAGCCTGAGTACCAGCAGCCCGCTGTACATCGTGGCATTGCTGCGGCCCCTACGCATGCAGTGGAGCCCATTAAAAATGGCAACTGGGCCCTATACCCGACTGGATATTTGATCCATTAGGGGACGGGGATGGATCAGTATCTTTATCTGCGGGCATCTAAATAGGGTAAGAATTCATCCCGACGGGTATAGTGGCTACGGGAACGTTCCCTATTTACTTGTTCCCTGTTACCCGTTGGGGAACCCGACTATTTGAGCTGTCATACGAGTATTAGGTCCAACGAAGCTCAACATAGGTATTTTTGTCCAAATCTGTCATATATATAGTTTGTGTGTTCTAGGAACCATAGTTTAATTTTTTCTCACCATCTACGCCAGCAGCACAAGCACGCCTGCCTCACGAGCGCTCGTGCCCATCGCTTCCTCAGTTCGATCTCTCTGCCACCTTTGCTCGTCCTCCTCGCAACCTCGCTCATTCTTCTGGGCATCTCCGAGACTCCTGACACTTATACCCGGGTAAAGAGGAAACGTCTCCGATTGCAAAGCTACGACCCCAAGTGTCCTTGTTTATCGGGTATGCAGTACTCGTCGGGTATCTGTTACCCGACGGGTACGGGGATGGACAAGAATCTATACCCGAGACAGTTAACGGGGACGGAGACGGAGACGGGATGAATTCTCCGTAGCGGGGAAGAGACGTTCCGGCGATACCCGACGGGTACATCCCCGTTGCCATCCTTAGAGCCGATGCAGATACGTTTGGGACCCGAGCAGATGTAGATTTGGGCACAGGCTGGCGCGGATGCGTGCAGCAGCGAGTATTCCCTAGAGGGAATTGCATGGGAGCTCCATTGTCGGTGCCAAGGCCGCAACCAGGAGAGCACACGGTCGTCAATGCCGCTCGTCTGTCACCGCGCGTTAACTACGCTGTTAGGCACGCTGGTCGCTGCGGCGCTCGATGGAGGTCCGGCGTATTGCTGTGAATCCAGTTCACCACGCACCCACGCACTGCACATGTGTTGATAGTTGACCGTATGCAGCCCGATGGCCGGCGAGAGGAGAGGTTAGGGCCTGTTTTAGATGGAGAACTAGATGACTTGTCCGGTAAAATGTACGATAATGATACAATTAAGACATCCTGATGGACGGACCCCTCCCACCACTCACTCCCGCACGCGCCGCTCGCTACCACGCTTCCTCCTCCCCATCCTTATCCCTTCTGTGCTCGCGCCCTATCCCGCCCTTGACACGCGGCTATGGCTGCCTTCGATCCTTAGGCGCGATGGCGCCCTCATCCACCCCGGCGTGCGTGCTCCCCCACCCCGACGTCCTCCTCCCCTACCCCGGCGGCACCCCTCCCCCACCCCGGCATCCTCACCCACCGGGAGCGCCCAATGCCCGCGAATCCGGTGGCCCGTCTCCCCCACCCCGACGAGATCCATGGAGCACAAGCGAGATCTATGGAGGTGACACTGGCGGTGTTGCAGGGGAGTCGGTGGCTCTCCCCCACCCCGCCGTAGCGCCCTCTCTCAGCCCGGCGACCGAGCTCCCCCCACCCCGCAGCCATTGCGCTCCCTGCCCCCATCCCCCACCATCGCCGCCGAGCCAAGCCTGGTGTCATGAGCGATGGTGGTGGTGGTGCTCGCGCGCGCCGCTGGTACTGGTGCTGGTGTTGGGTGGTGCTCGCGTGCAGCCACTCGTCGCTGGCTCCCACCCTGTCTCCCGGAATCGATCGACCCAGGTCTCTCTCCCCCTATGTTGCGAATGTACATTTCAATTATTTCAAACGTTTCAGAGGCATGTTGCAATAGTTTCGTATGGATGTTGCAAAAGTAGATCGAGGGATGTTGCACATGTTGCATATGTTGCAAGTGTTTCAGAGGCATGTTGCAAGCGTTTGTTCAAACTGTTTCATCTGTTTCCAGACGTATGTTGCATATGTTTTCACACATGAAGTGTTTTTAGGTGTTTTTTGCAAGTGTTTCATACGCATGCTTGAGTGTTTCAGCTGTCTCGTACGTATGTTGCAAGTGTTTCAGCTAGATATTTTAAAAATAGATTTGGTGTTGCAGCTAGTGTTTCAGATGTATGTTTCATGTGTTTTATCTGCCTTCCGACGTATGTTGCAAGTGTTGCATCTAGGATGTTTCAAAAGTAGATCGGGTGTTGCATCTCTATCTTCGCTTTTTTGCTAGCTCACCTTCGCCTCGGTGTCTCTTTGATGAGGACATCGCTTCCATTGATACAACCATGTCTATTGCATAGCAAGGAACAATGACTCGAGCTCGAGCACCGCAATTCAATTATTAGGAAAAGTAGTTCCTCGCTGTCCAAACGAGTTATTCACTAAATGGGGTGCTACTAAAGCCTTGTGATGATGTTCTTATGATTAGGAACACGGGGGGAGAACAAGCTCATCGCAGGAGTGACCAAAACAACCATCGTGTGGACGCTGCTATGAACAAGAGCAAGATTGGACCAAGTGTTTAAATTGCACGTTTGAACCTCCAGGCAACATCATCATGATTCGGTCATAACTTTTGACTCCAAACATTGCTGAAGGTCCATGAGTACTTGTTAGAAAGGTCTTGAAGTCTATTTTCAGATGAGTCTAGCCTCATGGCCAAATTCTATTGGAGTCAAACAGAATCGACCATAAGTCATTCAGACCTTCTATCATGGGTTGAGTACTTGTATGAACTAAGCCCACTAGGGGCCCATTCTAAGCTAGGGTTTGCACCTCCCACGTTCCCTGCTTGTGTTCTACTTATAAATACCACCAGCAGCTGATAGGAGAGGGTTGGGTTTTTTTAAATGAAAATTTACCTTCCAGCTAATTTCTTGCAACGCGTGTGTCGATCCAGACCACCCGACTGCTTGTATCCAGAACCCCAAATTTGTGATTACATAATTCATCCTTTGGACAAGGTCTATGCGCTATTTGCTTGTCCACTTGTTTTTTGATTTGCTTGCAGGTTCAAGGTTGTTCTTGGCATGTCAAGAACAACAACAAATTGGAGCCAGTGTAACCGTTGCTAAGGCATAGCGCCCCTATTGGTCGCTGTATCAGGCAACACAACATCGAATCTACCAAATCGAGTTTATCCCCACCACCAAAAGATCTGGGACACCCCTTGTCATATCATGTGGTATCAGAGCAAGGTTCTTTGGTGAGTGATTTACCCGTTCTTTATTTTACCTGGAGTCCATAAATCCCCAAAATAGGTTAGAACTAAAATCCCAAACACAAGTTTGAGCCTTGCTGTTCTTGTTAGTTCTTTGCTTGTTGAGTTTGCAATTTACATCGTGGTGTCTTGTGTTGGTTCTTAGGTTCTAATCCTTTAGAGTTTGAAATCTTGTCATGTTTTGGTCACCACACGATCTGCTGCTGCCTTTTCCCCACTTTAGCCGCTGCAATCTCCACCAAAAGTACCACCACCACCACCACCACCAAAACCATCGCTGCTCTCTCCGCCTTTTCACTGCAACCCTTACCACATCACCACGAACACTCCCTTATGCATCAATTTTTTTGTGCAAATCTGAGTACATTCAGTTTTGAGAACAAGAGAGTTCAGATTGCATATTTGTGCTAGTTGCTGCAATCCTTATCCCTAGTAAAAGAAAGTCTATGGTACTTGCTGCAATCTTGTTGTAATCATATTGAAAAAGTTTAGTTTGTGCTACTTGTCAAAAAAAGGAAAGACAATAGAAAGCAGAAAAGAAAAAGAAAGGAAAAGGAGGAAAGAAGAAACAAAAAATTTCAGTTGATGATGTTTACTCTCATTGTTTCCATTATTTGCTGCTGTCCGGTGACAACACTTGTGTCTAGGCTCGCGTCTCTAGCACGGGTTAGCCTAGGACCAGCATGATACTATCTTTGAATGCTTATTCAACTTGCATTGATTAGTGTGGTTCTAGCTATACCTTGTTCATTACCGTCAGCCCTCCTATAGCTCCACAAATCTGACTACGACGTCACAAGGTTTTGCTTGGTACCACCATTGTTGTTGTCCTTACCGTTGCCTACACCTTCTGCAAGTGTGGTAAGAACATGTAAGAACTTGGCTGCACAAGTTGAGTGAAAATGTAGAGAGTGCCATCACCTAATATCTTAGATGGCAGGCTACTTCTTGTGATTTTTTTGCCGTTCACTAACCATGACAGGCCCGGTGAGAGACATGGGAGCTTGGAGCATTCACCGTGGGCATCCACTTCCTCAACAACATATGGGAATACAACGATCTGAGGTACACGATAATGTTCTAGGTATGGTCAGTTCTGCCATACCTCCTTTTGAGGGACATTTTGACCCTCATGCATACATTAATTGGGAGCTGAAGGTAGATAAGGAATTTGAGGAGTATGATTTGTCTGAGAAACAAATGGTTTTTGCTGCCTCTAATGCTTTAACTAAGGATGCTTTGTACGAATGGAAACATCTTTGTAGGCGTGATATTGTTCCGCAAACTTGAAAAGACTTCAAAATGCATTTTAGAGGTGTATATATTCCTGCATATTATATTGATTACTTGCTTACCAAACTAGAGAAATTGAAACAGGGTAGTAGGACCATGAAACAATACTATCATGATTTTAAAATTTGTGTCATGTTTGGTGGTTTGGATGAATGCATGGAAGATGTAATGAGTAAGGTTCACGAAAGGTCTCAATTTTGAAATTCAAACCTTGCTCATTGGTGAAACATATAACCATATATCATGCTTGCTTTGTCTTGCTTGTAAAGCTAAAAATCAGATTTTTTATGAATACTTGCAAGAATGGTGTGACACATTATAGCGAACAATTGTCCACTTTACATGCTGAAAGGGAGCAAGAAATAGTGAAACTCGCTGCTGATTTGCCTTGGTCACAACATGATTTGCTTGTTGTACCTTGTGACAAACAAGAGTTGTGATAATCCCTCTCTTATTGCATTTGTGGACGATGAAAAAGTGACGGGTCGTCCTCCGCCATCAGGTGCAGCGCACACGAAGCAAGCCGAGAGAAACCACGTGGAGCATATCCCAAGCGCTCTCCGGGCTTAGGAATGGACACTGGACCGGATGGTCATGACCGAGGGCATGCCAACCAATTTGACCCTGTAATTGACGAGGAGAGAAAGTTGATCAGTAATTTAAGGCAGAACATGCCGGTGTTTGTCCAGACAGTTCCAAATACACGGCCAAGTGGCCAGCAAGATAAGGCTATCGACTAGAGAGTCGATATCCTACATGTTCATGATATAATGTACACAAAATAAGCATATGGGCAATTATTATTTATTCAGTTACATGGATCTAACTTAGCCGATGATCATGAAAACATACAAGAGATGTAAAGATAGCCATGTAAGCGTTAAAGTGAGAGACATACTAGCTTTTTATCCAGGACAAAAAAACAAGTAAAAGCATATAAACAACCAGCACATCCTCGACAAACAGGTCCAGTGATCTTATCGTATAGCATGGGATCACTCGTCCGTTGGATATAAATAAACCTACAAATGACTAGGCCCAATCTATTGTACCATCAACAGGTCGAGTCGTCTGATGCAGCATTGACAGTAGGACCCTAGATCAGATACCAGCAATCGATAGATCTATTTACATCACAAGGAAATCATGAAGTCAGGTTATACACATGGAAGCTCAGGTTGCAATAGCCGATGGAGACATAGTGGGTGGCTTGACGCCATGCTCTTCTTAATAGATAGATCTACTAACCGACAATATCCAATCTAGCACACTATCAACAGGTCAAGTCGGCTGATGTAGCATTGATAGCGGAGCCATACCGGGTACTAGCGATCAATGAATCTATCTCTTAATAGAGCACGACTTTAAATACCCGCCATGTACGATCAAGATCGAGATAGATTAGTCATCAAACAGGATCTAACATCAAGAATTGAATTCAACTGTGATAATAATCGGCAGACGATAGATCAAAATAATAAGACCAATAAATCTTAATCTAAATCTTGCAATTGGTGATATTGTGTTAAATAGTAAACTATTTAGCACGATATCGATAACTTTGATTAATACCAACATTTACAAGAGATCAGTCGTCTGTTGCAGCGTTGTAAAGGTTGATACGAATCGATAACTAATCTATACCGTGATTTATAAGAGATCAGTCGTCTGTTGCAGTCTTACAAATAACAATATAGATCGATAACTAACTTATACCGCGACTTGCAAGAGATCAGTCGTCTGTTGTAGCCCCACAAGTAACAATATAAGTCGTGACAGATACTCACAAACAAGCCGGAGGTTAGGTCATCCGATACAGCCCTGCTTGCCCAAAGAACTCATCGAAATCTACTCTACTCCTACTCCTAAGGGGTGGCGTGAGCCAAAAAGTAAAGGTACTTGTTTGGTTGATCGATGAGAGATGTCTCATTACAATAGCCGAGGGTTTATATTTATAGCCAGGGCGGATAAGAGTTCTGAAGGGACTTGACTAAAAGATATATCTAAATATTAAGATACAATGACCCTACATGCATGTAGGTTAATCCTTTGAACCCCTGTTTTGTTCGGATCCACGCCATGATGCATGTATTTCAACACAAGTCCGATTCAATAACCATATTTGATTTCCGTTCCTTCCCCTTACGTAAGTCATGTGGCATCTGGACTCCTTGAACATGCATGTGTACCAATCTTATTGGCTCATGAACAGATTCTGTTACTAAATATAGCTTCCTTGTCTAACTCGTCCACAAGAACACTTTTGGCCATATGCGCGGGTGCTGCCTTCTTGACGTCAGCCTGGTCTTCTCTATTCCAATCTTTACGTGAAGAATTCTTGGACGCGAGGCTTCTCCCAAAATATATTAAATAATATATTTCTGGCCAGTGAGAAGCTTCCTGGACGTCAAGTGTTTCTAAACATATCTCCAAATATATTAAAGAATATTTCTTGGCTGGTTCACAAATATTTGTTGCTTTTGATACCATCAGCTGATTCCTCCCTATCCAGGGTAAACGTGCTAAATTTTAGTGTCAACACATACCCCCTAATTCGGAATATGAATTCTTCGTGCTTCGAATTATTCTGATCCGATAATCTTTTTTCCTCAGGCGATGATATCCGGTTGCAATATTGAAGACTACATCGGCTCCATATCAGGACTGATGAAGTGTATTGGAAAAACAAAAGTGAAGGAGCAACCAATGCGTTATGCTAGATAGCCATGTACGATCAAATTCGAAGTCATCCCATCTGCCGGCCGTCTTGATATAATAGTATTTTCCGAAATCGCAGCATCAACCAGAATGCCAATGGTTGAAGGAACGGCGTCGGCTGACTTGGCCAGCTCAAGTCCATTATCTTCGAGCACTCCCCTGCTTGTCCCTTCGTCTTGACACGTTAAACCTTAATAAGATCTGCCTTCTGGTACACATAGTAAATGAACTTTATGATCGACTGCACAGCGCCAAGCACCTTCACATATGTACTAGAAGGCCCCATCGGCTATTAGCTTGATACACTCGGCCACCATACCAAAGTTTAGAAAAATATAATCCAATAACTTCTAGCCGACGGTCTTCTTCTGATTTGACTTCCAAGGAGCTGATGAGTTTGATGGCAGCAATAATATCTTATTCTAAGCCTCGCCTACACTTGTGAGCTTTGAAGTGTCTATCACACCATCTTGGGTGGTTGAGGAATTGAACGGATTAGAATCCGGTGACCCTCGTTTCTTCTGCTCATAAAACTTAGGTTCTTGAAAGATTTTTAAATTAAAACATAGCTTTGCTCCTCGTGATTCTCTCAAATCGCTTAATGTGTATGGTTCCTCATCAAGGTATTGTTTTGTCTCTTCTCACCCTACCTCTAAAAAGCTTATGTGGAGTTCAGGTAGGGATAAAATATGTAGCGTACTCACCTTCATATATTGTAAAGTCAAATCCCGGATCCAAGGAGAGAAGTGTCATACTCTTAGATCAAGATGTGCATGTGTGTGGAATATTTGGTGGCTATCCTAATTCTATTATGCTCTTTGAAACATATTTATCTTTTGTGGAATATTTTTTGCGAGAACGTGGGCTATCTTTATTCTCCTCTTCTTTCTTTTCTCATCATTTTTTTTTATTTTGGACCTCTTTTTGTCCATTTTTTATTTATACTTAATTTTTGCATAACCCATGTTTCTTTTCACAACAAACTTTTGAGAGAAATATTATCAAGAATTTGGAGCATTTATTCTGATAAAACCTAACAAACATATTTTTTGCGGAAAAAGTCTACTTAACCCCTCCACCTTTCATACATGGTCTACTTCACCCCAACTATGAAACCGTCTGTTTTACCCCCTGAATTTTCTAAAACCGTCTATTTTACCCCCCCTGGCGGGTTTTTGACAGCGGATTTACTACAGTAATGGTGAGTTTGCTACAGTAACAGTGGGTTGCTACAGTTTCGGTGAATCTTTGAAAAATCATAGTAAATCATAGAAAAATCATAAAATAAAAAATCTAATTTTGTTGGACTCTACATGAGTAGATCTATATAGTGAATATATAATACGGTATGCTTTAGTACAAAATTTTTACTGTAGCCTTAGATTAATTGGAAAATCTAATTTTGTCTGTAATTAATTGGAATAATTCATAGCTGCAGCTTTTATGGTCCAATTGTGGTGAAATTTTAATGGTACGCTAATTATTGTATGCTTGAACTATAGTAAAAATTTCGTACTCATTGGACTATGTATAACTTAGTTATAGATAAATTCTAATTAATTACAGACAAAATTGGATTTCCCAATTAATCTAAAGCTATAAAAAAAATTTGTACTAAAGCATACCATATTATATATTCACTGTGTAGATCTACTCATGTGGAGTCCAATAAAATTAGATTTTTCATTTTATGATTTTTCTATGATTTACTATGATTTTTAAAAAATTCACTGAAAATAAATAAAAAGAAAATTCAAACCACCGGCACTATAGCAAGCCACCGTTGCTGTAGCAGACCCGCTGTTACTGTAGCAAAACCATCGTTGAAAACCGCCCAGGGGGTTAAATAGACGGTTTTAGAAAGTTCAGGGGTAAAACAGACGGTTTCATAGTTGGGGGGTGAAGTAGACCAAGTATGAAAGGTGGAGGGGTTAAGTAGACTTTTTTCATTTTTTTGCCTTCTCCCAGTGTAGGAGCAGAATATTTTGGGGTGGATGAAAGCATGTTTTTGCGTACTTCCAGTGTAGAAGCAGCACATATATGTGGTGTGTATGTGATCTTGATCTTGACAGCATGATAAATCTCTGAACAAGGATTAACAAGATTTGATAAAACACAAAGTAAGAAGCCTATGTGGAAGATTTTTAATGATAACTTATGGCCATGTAGGAAATTCAACATCATCGAGGAGACAAGCTATTGATTTTGAATTTTCGTCAGCAAATTTCCCAAGTACTTTGTAAAAGAAGCAAGGTTCCTTTCATCATACCATATCAAATTCATCAACTACTTAGATAATATTCTTTCCCTATGATAAATTATTCACAAGTAATAAGAAGAGCAAGGAATAAATATTATGCGAACCAACCATAGAAAGGCATGTACCTTATATCTGCATGCATGTTCGTCCACTCTGAGCTGATGAGTGCTTCATCCCCACCAGAAAATATAATTGATGTAGAGGAGGATGCTCTCTTGAACTAACCCTTGTGCGATTCATATACTTTTTATATTTTTGCACTATAGGCGATGTGTGATGCACCGGTTTTTGCCCTCTCAGGCTAAATTAAGATTTTCATTTTTTTTGTTCTAAAGGTGTAACACCCAAAATTTGTCTCTTTTGGAAAATAGGTTTAAAATGATTTAATTCTGTATTTTGTGCTCATGAAATGTAGAAAATAAATAAATTTCTCATGAATTTAAAATTTATCATAAAATAGTAACATGTATGTGCATTCATGTCGCGGCATATTATTTTGTGAATGTTTGGTATTGATCAACAATTTCAAAGGAAATTGAAATTTGAACTGAAAATGTTTTGGAAAATTTGTTTGGAAAATAAAAAGAAAAAAAAAATGAACATCTCCCTCCTCTCTCTCATTTCGGCCTGCTGGCCCAGCTCCCCGACGGCCGCTCCCCTCTCTTCCTTCCCCTCCTCCCATTCTCCTTCCTGGGCCGGCCCAGTCCAGGCGGAACCGCTGCCCCGCGCCAGCCCAGCACCGCGCCCTTTCCCCGCGCGTCAGTCGCTGCCTAAGCGGGCCCGCTTGTCAGCTCTTTCCCCCACCTCCTCCCGCACGCCCCGCTCAGTCAGGCAACTGCCGCTGCGCAACCGCCGCCCCGTGCCCGCTCCTCGCGACGTGGGCGCGTCGCCCCGCTCCACGGCCTCGTTAAAAGGGAGCCGAGACCCTCCGTGCACCCCTGCTGCCTTTTCCCCGCCCTCCTTTCGCACTTGCTCGGGCCGAAGAAGCCGCAACAACCGCCGCAGCATTCGCCAGATCCACCGTGCGCGTGCAGCCGTTCCCGTCGCCTCGCCGTCGCGTCTGGCCCTCAGCCGAGCTTTGCCGTGATGTAACGAACCACTTGCCGCCTTTGTCTTCTCGTTTTTCCCCTTCAATCGCTAACTCTTGGTCGTCGGTCTTCACAGAACGCCGCCGTCCGCTGCTCACCGTGGTCTGCCATCCTCGCTTCATCACCGCCTTCGATTTTCGCCGTGGTGAGCTCGCTTTGCTCCCCTCTTTTCCCCCGTGCGTTTATTCACGTGTTTCGTGGTCATTTGAGCCTTATCCGCGTGCGCCATGAAGCTCCACGCCGCCGGCAATGGCAGAGCCGCCGCGGCTGCACTGTGCCGGCCGCCGGCGCCCCTTTCTCTCTCCCTCCCATCTGTTCCGGGCCGTCCGATCTTGATCTAACGGCCACCGTTGGCCGATACCCCTTCGCGGGTGGTTTTGCTAAAGAGCCCTCCTGTTTTCGCGTAATAGAACCCGCAGTCCAAAGCGCATTTCCCCTATTACGCATTCTTGTTTTGAAAGCGTAAAGTCATCGGCTTAAGTCAAAAGTACGCTTTCAGTATTTACAGAAATGCCATTTGAACTGTTTTGCTTATAAAATTGTCGTTTTAGCTCCGAATTGATCCATTCAAATCGCGTTAGCTTCGTAATTTCATAGGCTACATGTTAGAACTACTGTTAGTCAAGTTTGGAACTTTTTAATTTCATGATTAGAATTAATTAAATATAGGGCTATAGGAAAATCCGTTTTAATCACAACTTTCGCATTTTAGCTCCGTTTTTCGTGAACTTCGCGTTGACATGATCGTAGAGAAACGTAGATTAGTTTTACAAACATTTTATCTTGTTTTCAATACTGTTGGTGTACTGTTCTAATGATAGGAATGTTTGCTTTGCATGAATGCTTTTGGAATGTTGTATGTTGCCGTGTTGGTCGCGTTCAGACGGTGAGGAAAACGTTGGAGACCAAGAACTCTTCAACGATTAGCAGGACCAGCACGAGTTTGTGAACCAAGGCAAGTATAACATGGGCCTTCCTTGATGTCCTATTTCACTTTAAGCAATTACTCATTTGCATGTGTCTAAATTTGATACCCGTAAGGACATCCTAGTGATTGTTATCCAGTTTCTTGTCTCCTATGGGTTAAATGCATATGGGTAGATTGCTAGTGCTCTAACTAAGCTTGATATACATATTGATGAATGATACTATAGAACAAAGAGAGTAACCTAAATTATAATAACTGTTCCATAGGGCGAAAGTGCAAATGACCGTTGTTCATGTTGCTCCTGGCCCTCCATAAGGACTTATCTATCGGCAAAAGCTGGGACTGACAGTGCAACCGGGAGAGTCATATGGCTCTGACTTTAGCTCAGTAATAGGATCTTTCCTAACTAGTTAGTGGTTACCTTTTGGCGCAAATGGGGCTTGCCACTTTGGATATAGGGCTGCCTCTGTTCCTATGAGTATAGCCGCGATGGATTTGTGCCATAGGAAAGGGGGGTTCCTACATCTGCCTGCCAAGGAAACCTAGCGGCCCTAACTTGTTAGGAAAACCTATGAAATGGCTTCATAGTGTACCCTGCCCGCTCACCTTGGTAGTGACATGGGAGTAATTAACCCGGGCGTATGGGGATCACGACTCGCGGTGAATGTGCACCACCTCTGCAGAGGGTAACAAACTGTTATAACAGCCGTGCTCACGGTTACAAGCGGCCCGGAAAACTCACAGAATAACTGGATACTTGATGATGATCGATTAAGTTGTTCTATGATGAAATATGGTAACCCTGACCTTGATATATGTTCTTATGGGTTTAAATGGGAGCTTAAGCATAACTTGATAATACTTGAGAATAAAAGTTTGACCTATTAAAAATGCTAACTGCAGTAAACCAGAGTCTATCCTTTTTGAGCTTCATAACCCCATGTTAGCTTGCTAAGTACGGAATGTACTTACACTTGTTTATTTTCTTTACTTGGATAAAAATCCCGGATGGGTAACAGATGACAAAGGATATGAGGATTTCCCGGAGGATTATTAGGCTTGTGGTCAACCAGTTGACCTTCCCTGTGATGACGGCCGCGAGAGTTCATTCTATCTTTATTATTCCGCTGTGATGTATGAGACTAAGTTCTTTTATAACTCTGATGTATGAGACACTGTGATGATACTATTGTAATTTGTCAGCTTGTGTGTGTGATTGATTCCTAGGCACACACGAGTTTTGTGCATTCAATTTTATCCTTAAAATTAGGTGTGACAAATTGGTATCAGAGCCGTGTTGACTGTAGGACGCAAGCCTAGTTAGAAAATGGTCGTTTTAGCAGCTTTGCTCCTCTGGTTTCTTGCTTACTGACTTATCCTTGCTATTTTATTAAAACATTTATGTTTTTCATACCTTAATCTATTATTTAAAATTGTTGATTCTAATTTCTATCTCACTTTAAATCTATAGATGTCTCATAATCCAAAGACTGCTCGACTCAGCACTGCCGGCTATCATGCCATGTTCACCCCGCGTGCCCCACCGGCAGAGAGGGAGATTGTGATCATCTCCGACGACGTGGAGATGGCTACACCGACGCCTACACCTACTCCTACACCAGTCGCCGTGCCCGTCTACCCTATGGTCGCTACACCTAAGGAGTCGACGGCTACTTCCCATACACCTGTGCCCGCCCCAGCTGCCCCCGTGGAGGACGATGAGATTGGCTGGAAGTGCAAGTACTACTTCAAGCCAGCTCCAGAGACAGCCTACTGCCACACTCTCCTCACCCACGTGCTGGACGACTACTTCCCCGACTTGCACGCCTCCATCAGCTACCACTGCGCCGAGTACAAGCACCCACTGGAGGCTACCTTCTGGAAGGTAGAGCTGGTGGTCACCGCATGGAATGATATCATCAATGGACATGAGGTGGAGACTGTCCACAGTGCCCCTGCCAGGAGAGCCCATGCTTTGGATGGCATGGAGGATGCAGCACAGAGTGCCTACATCCACTACCATGGTCGTCGTTTCGAGGCCATGAGGGAGGATCGCTTCAGGTTCCTTCCTCGAAATGATCATGAGGGTGTTTGGCAGGTTTTGGCTCCACCAGAGAATGACCCCACTTTGGAGGCAACGGTGCAGCATGTCCACGCTATGCAGGGAGTGGATGATGAGGTCAAAGGAGAACTGCGTGCATCTCAGAGGGCGCAGAGACGTCTTCAGAAACAAGTGGATGAACTTCGAGCACAGCTGGGACAGCCTTCCATCTACAAGAAGAAGCGTCGTTCCTTCACCATGATTGACACCGCTCCATAGGTGTTAGGTGCCTTGATCTAGATTATCACGTCGTTAGTTCGTGTCTTTATTTAGTCTTGTTGGTCTTGTGAACTTGGTTGATTAGATGTTTGATTTGTGAACTTGGTTGAGTTGGTATTTTGCTTGATTGCTGGAAGTTGTGGGCATGTCCACAACTTCTTTAGATTGGAACTTTAAATTTAGAATGAAATCTTAATGCAGAAGTATCATTTTACCTTATCTCTGCTGTGCTGATTTCTGGAGCAGCCTGTGTTCTTTTTCTGGTAACTTGAAATCTGGGATGATAAAAATTCTGAAATTTTTGTGGAGATAACTAGACCTCTGTATCTTTCAAGTGCCTTTGGAATCACGTCAATAGCTATTCAGGTTTGGGAGATCTTATTGGCACAAGTTGATGTTCCTGCGCTGTCTGGAACTCAGAACAGTTTCGGTTTAGCTCTATTTTTGACTATGTGTGATTTCGAATCTGTAAAAGTGGTCTAAATGAAAGTTGTAGCTGATGTCCTAAGCTTTCTAACGAATCTTGGAGCACCTCTGTTGGATCTCTGAAACTCGAGTTATAACAGTTTTACTGAACTGCTGAATTTGAATCTTGCCCAGAAAATTTTCAGCATTATTTCTTATCTCTTGTAAGCTCTCTTTAATTGGAAAAATCTCTAAATTTTGCACATTTGTTGGAAAACAGATGGCCGCAAGAGGAGGAAGAGGCAGAGGCCATGGTCGTGGGCGTGATGCTCTTATGAATCCACCACCGCCACCTGTGACCATGGAGCAGATATTGGGAATGCAAGCGCAGCTGATGCAAGCTATGATGCAGCGCTTGGACAATGAACCTGCAAGAGGTCCACCGCCTGTCTAGGTTAGGGATAAGCGTGGAGAGTTTATGAAAGGTCGTCCACCGGTGTTCACACATGCCACAGACCCTATGGAGGCCGATGATTGGTTGCGTGCTGTGGAGAAACAACTGAACATAGCACAATGCAACGACCTGGAGAAAGTGTTGTATGCTTCCGGGCAACTCCCAGGAGCTGCTCA
This sequence comes from Miscanthus floridulus, assembly GCF_019320115.1. Classification (NCBI taxonomy): domain Eukaryota; kingdom Viridiplantae; phylum Streptophyta; class Magnoliopsida; order Poales; family Poaceae; genus Miscanthus; species Miscanthus floridulus. The sequence goes on along the minus strand of NC_089580.1, from coordinate 117,328,943 downwards.
GGATTGGTGGGAATCATTCCAGTTTGGACGTCCCAATAATGCTCCTGATATCACTTGGCAGGAATTTAAGGACAGTTTTAGATCATACCATATTCCTGATGGACTAGTGGAACTGAAGCAGGAAGAATTCAGATCTCTCAAGCAAGGATCAATGACTGTGGCGGAATATCGGGACAAGTTTGCACAACTATCTCGCTACGCTCCTAATGATGTGGCAGATGACAAGGATAAGCAACGCCGTTTCCTCAAGGGACTCTATGATGGACTGCAGCTCCAGCTGATGTCTAATACTTATCCTAGCTTCCAGTCTTTGGTGAATCACGCAATCGTGATTGATGATAAGCGCAAGGAGATGGAAGCTAAGAAGAGAAGGCTCCAAGGGCAAGCTTCTGGAAGCAACACTCGCCCGCGTGCTTATCCCCAGCAAGGTTTCCAGCAGAGGAATCAAGGACCAACTCATCAGGGAAACCGTGGTCAGTATCCTCAGCGGAACCAGTGCCAACAACGCCCCCAGTATCAGCAACAGTTTGGAAATCAGCGTCCTCCACAACAGACTAGCAATCCTGCAACACGCCAGGGGGTGCCTAACAATGCTCCTGTGAAGAGTGGCGCACCCAACAATCCCAATGCCTGTTACCGATGTGGAGAAGTAGGTCACTATGCTCATCAGTGTCCTAAGAAGCAGAACCAGCAAGCACCTCAGAACCAGGCCAACAATCAGAAGTTCAACGCCCGACCACCTCTCACAGCGAAGGTGAACTATGTGTCATCTGATGCGGCTCAGGAGACGCCTGAGGTCATGTTGGGTACGTTCAGCGTCAACTCTATTTCTGCTACCGTACTTTTTGATTCTGGTGCTTCGCATTCTTTTATCTCCCAAGCTTTTGTTAGAATGCATAGCATACCTTTGTGTGCCATGAAAAACCCAATACTTGTGAATTCCCCAGGAGGTAGTATGCCCGCTTCTTATTGGAGCCCCTCAACTAGCATTTCCTTAAGGGGGGTAGACTTCAAGGTGAAGCCTATTGTGTTAAGAACAGTGGGAATTGACCTTATCCTGGGAATGGATTGGATGAAACAACACCGGGCAGTGATACAGTGTCAGGAGAAATCTGTGGTTGTGACATCACTCAATGGGGATAGAATCTATGTAGAAGTAGTAGTGCAAGCTCAGCCTACAGCCATAGTGAATCAGCTAGATGGTGAAATCAATGAACAAGATCGTGTCGTGGAGGAGTTTCCGGAGGTCTTCCCCGATGACTTGCCAGGTATGCCACCTGACCGAGACATTGAATTCATTATTGAATTATTACCTGGAACTGCACCAATAGCTAAACGTCCATATAGAATGGGAGTTAATGAATTAGAAGAGCTTAAGAAACAACTAAAAGAGTTGCAAGAAAAAGGCTTCATACGCCCCAGTTCTTCCCCGTGGGGGGCACCTGTGATCTTTGTGGATAAGAAGGATGGTAGTCAACGGATGTGTGTGGATTACCGCTCACTTAATGAGGTTACCATCAAGAATAAATACCCTTTGCCTAGGATAGATGATTTGTTTGATCAGTTGAGAGGAGCTCATGTGTTCTCCAAGATTGATCTCCGATCTGGTTATCATCAGCTTAAGATTCGGAACTCGGATATACCTAAGACAGCATTCACTACACGGTATGGATTATATGAGTACACCGTGATGTCTTTTGGATTGACCAATGCACCTGCATACTTCATGTATTTGATGAATAAGGTGTTCATGGAGTTTCTGGATAAATTTGTGGTAGTATTCATAGATGACATACTCATATTCTCCAAGACTGAAGAAGAACATGCGGAACACATAAGGATGGTCTTGCAAAAGCTTAGAGAACATAAGTTGTACGCTAAGCAGAGCAAGTGTGAGTTTTGGTTAAAGGAAGTCTCTTTTCTAGGTCATGTTGTCTCCAATGGTGGAATAGCAGTGGATCCAGGCAAAGTGCAAGATGTACTGAATTGGAAACCACCAACTACTGTAAGTGAGATTCGAAGCTTTTTGGGATTGGCTGGTTATTACCGAAGGTTCATTGAAGGTTTTTCCAAGCTAGCCAAGCCTATGACAGCTTTGTTGGAAAAGAATGCTAAGTATGTATGGTCGGATAAATGCCAGGCAAACTTTGAAGAGCTAAAGAAGAGATTGACTACAGCTCCAGTATTAATTTTGCCCGATTTAAATAAGAACTTCTCTATATATTGTGATGCATCCCGTTTGGGTCTTGGATGTGTGCTTATGCAAGAAGGAAGAGTGGTTGCATATGCATCCAGACAACTAAGGAAGCATGAGTTGAATTATCCTACTCATGACTTGGAATTGGCAGCTGTGGTTCATGCTTTGAAGATCTAGAGACATTATCTGATTAGACATAAGAGTGATATCTATACTGATCATAAAAGTTTGAAGTATATCTTCACCCAATCAGATCTGAATTTAAGACAACGTCGTTGGTTGGAATTGATCAAAGACTATGATTTGGAAGTGCATTATCACCCGGGAAAGGCAAACGTAGTAGCTGATGCACTTAGCAGAAAGAGCTATGCCAATGAAATTCAGACAACACCTATGTCAGCAGAGTTGTGTGCTGAAATGGAGTATCTCAACTTGAGCTTGGTCACTAATGCAATGGAATTGGTAATAGAGCCTACACTGGAGCAGGAGATACGCAAAGGTCAATTGGAGGATGAAAAACTTAAAGAGATAGCAGAGAATGTAGTGCTTGGAAAGGCACCCGGATTCAGAATGGATGAGAATGGAACTCTTTGGTTCGGAAAACGAATATGTGTACCGAAAGTGAAAGCTATCCGTGATGCAATTCTGCAAGAGGCCCATGAGTCTGCTTATTCTATACATCTCGGAAGTATCAAAATGTACTTGGATCTCAAAGAAAAGTATTGGTGGTATGGTTTGAAGAGAGATGTGGCAGAATATGTGGCTTTGTGTGACACTTGCCAAAGAGTGAAAGCTGAGCATCAAAGACCTGCAGGGTTACTACAACCAATGAAGATCCCTGAATGGAAATGGGAAGAAGTTGGCATGGATTTTATTGTAGGATTACCCCGCACTCAAAGAGGTTATGATTCAATATGGGTAATAGTGGATCGACTCACCAAGGTCGCTCACTTTTTACCAGTCAAGACTACTTATAATGGTGCAAGATTAGCAGAGTTATACATGGAACGAATAGTGTGCTTACATGGTGTTCCCAAGAAAATTGTGTCGGATAGAGGCACCCAATTTACATCGCAATTCTGGCATAAAGTACATAGATCTTTGGGAACAAAGTTGAATTTCAGTTCTGCTTACCACCCGCAAACTGATGGACAGACGGAAAGGATCAACCAGATTTTGGAAGATATGTTGAGAGCCTGTGCACTTCAGTATGGTGATAGTTGGGATAAGAGTCTGCCTTACGCAGAGTTCTCGTACAACAACAGTTATCAAAAGAGCCTCAAGATGGCACCTTTCGAGGCATTGTATGGACGTAAGTGTAGAACACCTTTGTTCTAGAATCAGACTGGAGAAACTCAAGTGTTTGGTCCCGATGTCCTTAGAGACGCGGAAGAACAAGTGAGAATGATTAGAGACAATTTGAGAGTAGCTCAGTCTCGACAGAAGAGTTACGCTGATACCCACAGAAGAGAGCTGACTTTCGAGATTGGTGATTATGTGTACCTAAAAGTGTCACCAATGAGAAGTGTGAGAAGATTCAATATGAAAGGAAAGTTAGCCCCAAGGTATATAGGACCTTTTAAGATCCTAGAGAGACGTGGAGAAGTAGCTTATCAGTTGGAACTGCCTGAGAGCTTGTCCGGTGTGCACGACGTGTTCCATGTTTCCCAGTTGAAAAAGTGTCTGAGGGTACCAGAAGAACAAATTCCTTTGGAGGAACTTGTTGTCAAGGAAGATCTTACTTATGAAGAGTATCCGATAAAGATTTTGGAAACTGCCAAAAGAGTTACGAGAAGCCGAACAGTAAAGATGTGCAAGGTGCAGTGGAATCGTTATACAGAGGATGAGGCTACTTGGGAAAGAGAAGAGGATCTGAGAAAGACCTATCCCCAACTGTTTGAGTAAGCAATCAACCGAATCTCGAGGACGAGATTCATCTTAAGGGGGGTAGAATTGTAACACCCAAAATTTGTCTCTTTTGGAAAATAGGTTTAAAATGATTTAATTCTGTATTTTGTGCTCATGAAATGTAGAAAATAAATAAATTTCTCATGAATTTAAAATTTATCATAAAATAGTAACATGTATGTGCATTCATGTCGCGGCATATTATTTTGTGAATGTTTGGTATTGATCAACAATTTCAAAGGAAATTGAAATTTGAACTGAAAATGTTTTGGAAAATTTGTTTGGAAAATAAAAAGAAAAAAAAATGAACATCTCCCTCCTCTCTCTCATTTCGGCCTGCTGGCCCAGCTCCCCGACGGCCGCTCCCCTCTCTTCCTTCCCCTCCTCCCATTCTCCTTCCTGGGCCGGCCCAGTCCAGGCGGAACCGCTGCCCCCGCGCCAGCCTAGCACCGCGCCCTTTCCCCGCGCGTCAGTCGCTGCCTAAGTGGGCCCGCTTGTCAGCTCTTTCCCCCACCTCCTCCCGCACGCCCCGCTCAGTCAGGCAACTGCCGCTGCGCAACCGCCACCCCGTGCCCGCTCCTCGCGACGTGGGCGCGTCGCCCTGCTCCACGGCCTCGTTAAAAGGGAGCCGAGACCCTCCGTGCACCCCTGCTGCCTTTTCCCCGCCCTCCTTTCGCACTTGCTCGGGCCAAAGAAGCCGCAACAACCGCCGCAGCACTCGCCAGATCCACCGTGCGCGTGCAGCCGTTCCCGTCGCCTCGCCGTCGCGTCTGGCCCTCAGCCGAGCTTTGCCGTGATGTAACGAACCACTTGCTGCCTTTGTCTTCTCGTTTTCCCCTTCAATCGCTAACTCTTGGTCGTCGGTCTTCACAGAACGCCGCCGTCCGCTGCTCACCGTGGTCCGCCATCCTCGCTTCATCACCGCCTTCGATTTTCGCCGTGGTGAGCTCGCTTTGCTCCCCTCTTTTCCCCCGTGCGTTTATTCACGTGTTTCGTGGTCATTTGAGCCTTATCCGCGTGCGCCATGAAGCTCCACGCCACCGGCAATGGCAGAGCCGCCGCGGCTGCACTGTGCCGGCCGCCGGCGCCCCTTTCTCTCTCCCTCCCATCTGTTCCGGGCCGTCCGATCTTGATCTAACGGCCACCGTTGGCCGATACCCCTTCGCGGGTGGTTTTGCTAAAGAGCCCTCCTGTTTTCGCGTAATAGAACCCGCAGTCCAAAGCGCATTTCCCCTATTACGCATTCTTGTTTTGAAAGCGTAAAGTCATCGGCTTAAGTCAAAAGTACGCTTTCAGTATTTACAGAAATGCCATTTGAACTGTTTCGCTTATAAAATTGTTGTTTTAGCTCTGAATTGATCCATTCAAATCGCGTTAGCTTCGTAATTTCATAGGCTACATGTTAGAACTACTGTTAGTCAAGTTTGGAACTTTTTAATTTCATGATTAGAATTAATTAAATATAGGGCTATAGGAAAACCCGTTTTAATCACAACTTTCGCATTTTAGCTCCGTTTTTCGTGAACTTCGCGTTGACATGATCGTAGAGAAACGTAGATTAGTTTTACAAACATTTTATCTTGTTTTCAATACTGTTGGTGTACTGTTCTAATGATAGGAATGTTTGCTTTGCATGAATGCTTTTGGAATGTTGTATGTTGCCGTGTTGGTCGCGTTCAGACGGTGAGGAAAACGTTGGAGACCAAGAACTCTTCGACGATCAGCAGGACCAGCACGAGTTTGTGAACCAAGGCAAGTATAACATGGGCCTTCCTTGATGTCCTATTTCACTTTAAGCAATTACTCATTTGCATGTGTCTGAATTTGATACCCGTAAGGACATCCTAGTGATTGTTATCCTGTTTCTTGTCTCCTATGGGTTAAATGCATATGGGTAGATTGCTAGTGCTCTAACTAAGCTTGATATACATATTGATGAATGATACTATGGAACAAAGAGAGTAACCTGAATTATAATAACTGTTCCATAGGGCGAAAGTGCAAATGACCGTTGTTCATGTTGCTCCCGGCCCTCCATAAGGACTTATCTGTCGGCAAAAGCTGGGACTGACAGTGCAACCGAGAGAGTCATATGGCTCTGACTTTAGCTCAGTAATAGGATCTTTCCTAACTAGTTAGTGGTTACCTTTTGGCGCAAATGGGGCTTGCCACTTTGGATATAGGGCTGCCTCTGTTCCTATGAGTATAGCCGCGATGGATTTGTGCCATAGGAAAGGGGGGTTCCTACATCTGCCTGCCAAGGAAACGTAGCGGCCCTAACTTGTTAGGGAAACCTATGAAATGGCTTCATAGTGTACCCTGCCCGCTCACCTTGGTAGTGACATGGGAGTAATTAACCCGGGCGTATGGGGATCACGACTCGCGGTGAATGTGCACCACCTCTGCAGAGGGTAACAAACTGTTATAACAGCCGTGCTCACGGTTACGAGCGGCCCAGAAAATTCACAGAATAACTAGATACTTGATGATGATCGATTAAGTTGTTCTATGATGAAATATGGTAACCCTGACCTTGATATATGTTCTTATGGGTTTAAATGGGAGCTTAAGCATAACTTGATAATACTTGAGAATAAAAGTTTGACCTATTAAAAATGCTAACTGCAGTAAACCAGAGTCTATCCTTTTTGAGCTTCATAACCCCATGTTAGCTTGCTAAGTACGGAATGTACTTACACTTGTTTATTTTCTTTACTTGGATAAAAATCCCAGATGGGTAACAGATGACAAAGGGTATGAGGATTTCCCAGAGGATTATTAGGCTTGTGGTCAACCAGTTGACCTTCCCTGTGATGACGGCCGCGAGAGTTCATTCTATCTTTATTATTCCGCTGTGATGTATGAGACTAAGTTCTTTTATAACTCTGATGTATGAGACACTGTGATGATACTATTGTAATTTGTCAGCTTGTGTGTGTGATTGATTCCTGGGCACACACGAGTTTTGTGCATTCAATTTTATCCTTAAAATTGGGTGTGACAAAAGGCGATACTCTGCTAGCTTTGGCTATCAAATCTGGTGATGACGCAGAATTGATCACGCTTGGGCACTAACCCTTAATCACCAGGGCAAAAAACCCATAATGAAAAATGTTTCCAGAATAGCCGATGATGATCTAAGTATTAAATCATTCGCCATGAAACTCTTAAAATCATCGGCTGTTAAGCTTCTTCTAAATTCTGCCCGTTTAAATCCAAACCTAACTCCTTGAAATAGAATGGCTACATTCTAGCGAACTAATCTACGAGAGCAATTTTTAGCGGTTCCATAGCAACCAACTAGGGGAGTCATCAAAATAAACTTTCAGAGCCGATTGCTTGGATCGGCTATTGATGTTCATCGTTGATCTCAATGACACCTCCTTCCCAAATTCTGTAACACCCTAAAATTTGCCTCATTTGAAAATAGGTTTAAAATGATTTAGTTCTATATTTTTGTGCTCATGAAATATAGGAAAATAAAATTTTTTATTAATTAAAATTGATCATAAGGTTTAGCAACATGTTTGTGCATACATGCCCTTGCATTAGATCTATTTGGTTGAGTGGTTTTGATTGAAAATTCAAAATAGTTTAAATTTCTTTTGCAAAAGAAATTAAAAATGGGCTTTGAAGTAAAAGAAAAGAAAGAAAAAGAGAATTTGAAAACAAAAGTATTTTTTAAGTTGTAAAATTTATTTTTGGGAACTTACCCAAAATTGTTCATTTTTATTTGAACTAAAAAATATATTTTAAACCATGTTCAAATTTGATTTGGTTCATATTTGAAATTGGATCTCAACTTGATTTGAGTTTGCATTCAAAATTGGTTTAGAAATTGGAAAATGAATTATCTTCCCTCTCTCCCTATTTGGTCTGTTGGCCTAGTTCCAGCGCCAGCTGCCCCATTCCCTTCGCCAGCCCATCCCGTTCAGCCTTCCTCCCATGGGCTGTTCTGCTCCTCCCGCTTCGGCCCACGCCAGCACGCAGGCCCAGCTCCGCTTGGCCCAGCCCCAAAGCTACCATGCAAGCAGCCTCCACCACCTTGTTTCGCTGACAGCCTGGGTCCACCCGTCAGCTCCTCCTCCTACCTCGTGAGCAACACGGACTCCACCGTTGCTGTCCGAGTGTCCGTCGCTGCCCCATCCCTAGATTCCTCTCCCTAAGGACTTATTCATAAGTGATTTATCTAGGACTTATAGTATAGCTGTGAGGGCTACATGACTCTGGCTTTAGCTCAGTATGAGGACCTTTTCTAGCTTGTTAGTGGTTACCTTTATTGGCGTAAGAATGGCTTGACAAATCAGGTATAAGACAACCTCTACTCTTATGTGTATAGCCGTGATGGAATTGTGCCATTCGAAAGGGGGTTCCTACATTTATTTGCCGAGTGAATCTAATGGCCCTAACTTGTTAGATGAACCTTTGAAAGGCTTCATAGTGAACCCTGCCGACCTTCCTTGGTAGTGGGTCAAGAGGCTGATCACCTCGGGCGAAAGGGTAAATCACGACTCACAGTGAAAGTGTACAACCTCTGCAGAGTGTAAAACTGGTATATCAGCCGTGCTCACGGTCACGAGCGGCCTTAGAACCCTTACAGAATAGATGATGAACACTAATGATATGGATGATGAAGATGCTCATTAATGATTACTGTTTATGCTATTCATTATTCATGTTTACCTGATCATGTGTTTATATGGGCTTGTGATAAACTTGTTGCTACTCAATTGCTAAAATCATGACTCATTAAAAGCTAATCGCAGTCAACCGGTGTCAGCCTTTTGAGCCTCATGAACCCCATGTTATATTTGTTGAGTACGAGATGTACTTACACTTGCTATATTTTTTTCAATTATTTGGATAAAAATCCCTAAATGGGTACCAGATTGCTAGAGTTTGAAGGAATTAGGCTTATGATCAACCAGTTAGTTGTCCCTGTAGAATTAGAGTCTACACCCGAAGATCGGAGTTGTCTTTCCACTCTTTGCTATCTAAGGTTATAATCTTTATACTAATACATTATGTATTTAAGCATTGTCTATTAATATTACCCTTATTTGTAGCTATATGTGAGATTTGACTTTCTGGGCTCACATATGGTGTGTATCTGGTTTTATTCTTAAAACCAGGTGCTACAAAGTGGTATCAGAGCAATACTAACTGTAGGACGCAAGCCTAGTTAAAAATTGGCCGTTTTAAGGTTTTGAAATTGCTATAAAATCCTTGCTCTATGAACCTTGATATTTTCTTCTCTACTATATCTCTATCCTTGATATTTATCTCCTCCTTGATGCTTGTTTTAAGACTTTGTTCTCATCTTCACTCCTTGATTTAATATGCTTTTAGAACTGTTCCTCATCACCTTCTTGCGTAATCTAAAGACGAGTCTTAGGATTGTTACCACTAGTATAATGAGGACGATAGTATCAAAAGTTGAGTCAATGATTGAGTTGTGCACCTTTAATGTTTGTTGAATTGTCATTGTGCTTATGAATTATTTTGAATCTTTGTGATGATTGCAATGATCTTGTTGGGTATTCCCATAATTTTATTTAGTTTATAGGCCTAAGGTATAAGGATTAGTGCAATAAATAGTTGGGTTATGGTTTTCTTCTATTCTCCCTATCCTGTCTTCTCAGAGCAGTCTGTACTCTTTGGCTTATATCTATGATTTTGGATGACCAAAAATCATGAGACAATTCTAGAACAATAGTAAACTTCAATATCTTTCTCTAAGCGGTAAGAATCAGCTTGATAGCTATTTTGGTTATGGAGATACAAAAATCACAAGGCGATGCATCTCTGCTCTTTGGAACCTAGAGTAGTTTCTGTTGTGCACTATTTTAGACCAAGTTAGCTGCAGAATTTGGAAAAGTGTTCTATAAGGAAGTTGTTGGGGATTTGATAATCTTTCCAACGGTACAAGCTACAACTTCATTGGATTAACAGAATAGGGAGTTACAGCTGTTTTACCATGCTGCTATTTTTCTGCTCGTGAGGAATTCCAGATTTCTTGTCCTTGCCCATATACAAGAGTATCATCGGGATGTCAGAATGACTTCATACTAGTTAGCTCATCTAAAAGAATGTGCAAGCTATGCTAGGTGTCCCCTAGTTTATCGTTTCTTAAGGGGGGTAGCCAAGTTGAAGAATTTGTAAGATGAAGTATCCTACGTTCTAGTTTGCGCAGCGGAAGCGTGGTGGTACCCAAAGACATGAGAGAAACTCAGTGTCCCAATGAGTTTTGATTAAAGGTTCAAGGGAGGTTTAACCAAGATCATCAAGATTTTGATAGAGCTACTAGGAGAAGTTTTCAAGTTAGTGTGGATAAAGAAATTTCAGCTAAGTGTTTGAAGGAGTCCAAGAAGAAGTTGAAGTAAAATCTAAGTATTAGCTTTGCCAGATCCAGACAAGAGCTTCATAACTACAATGATGCACCTTGTCAAGGTGTGGGATGTGTCCTTATGCAAGAAGAAAAGAAGTGGCTTGTTCATTAAGTCAATTAAGGAAGCGTGAGTTGAACTACCTGACATGTTATCTAGAGTTATCCATTATGGAGCATGGAAGTAATATCTTCTTGGAAGTAAAAGTGAATATAGGAGGGTCTCAAGAAGCTACAGGACATCCTCACTAAGTTGGTCTTGAGCTTGTGATATCCTCATTGGAATGAAATTGGTTATGACTTAGAAAAGTGCTATCACTTGGATAAGCAAAATCGCTGTCGATGCCCTTCGCAACGGAGAGTTGAGCTAAGAAGGTTCGGGTGACACCAAGGACTAAGAATTGTATTCCAAGTTTGAGCAACTTGACCGGGATCATTAATGTTTTGAAGGTTGGTAGTAGAATATCTTTCTGACCAAGAGATTCAGTCAGGCATTCAGTTGGAAGGTGAATATACTAAGAAAGAGAATTGATATTATGGACTAAAAAGGAAAGATGGCCTAGTGATTGGAGTTACCTAAGAATTGTTCAAGGTACCTTGTCATAATCTTGGAGTTAGTTTGACAAGTTACTTGGAGTAAGAGTTACATGTATGCAAAGTAAAGTTGATTCTTATCAAGACTGATGGAACTACACGATGAAGTAAAGAAGAATCTAGAGACGAAGTACCCCTATCTCCTAGTCGACATCGTTCGAATCTCGGGGATGAGATTTATCTTAAGGGGGTAGAATTGTAACACCCTAAAATTTGCCTCTTTTGAAAATAGGTTTAAAATGATTTAGTTCTGTATTTTTGTGCTCATGAAATGTAGGAAAATAAAAATTTTCATTAATCAAAATTCATCATAAGGTTTAGCAACATGTTTGTGCATACATGCCCTTGCATTTGATCTATTTGGTTGAGTGGTTTTGATTGAAAATTCAAAATGGTTTAAATTTCTTTTGCAAAAGAAATTAAAAATGGGCTTTGAAGTAAAAGAAAAGAAAGAAAAAGAGAATTTGAAAATAAAAGTATTTTTTAAGTTGTAAAATTTATATTTGGGAACTTACCCAAAATTGTTCATTTTTATTTGAACTGAAAAATATATTTTAAACCGTGTTCAAATTTGATTTGGTTCATATTTGAAATTGGATCTCAACTTGATTTGAGTTTGCATTCAAAATTGGTTTATAAATTGGAAAAGGAAATCTCTTCCCTCTCTCCCTATTTGGCCTGTTGGCCCAGTTCCATCGCCAGCTGCCCCATTCCCTCCGCTGGCCCATCCCGTTCGGCCTTCCTCCCAGCGGGCCGTTCTGCTCCTCCCGCTTCGGCCCACGCCAGCACGCAGGCCTAGCTCTGCTTCTCCGCTTGGCCTAGCCCCGAAGCTACCGTGAAAGCGGCATCCACCACCTTGTTTCGCTGACAGCCTAGGTTCCGCCCGTCAGCTCCTCCTCCTACCTCGTGAGCAACACGGACTCCACCGTTGCTGTCTGAGTGTCCGTCACTGCCCTGTCCTCTGCCGTGCCTTGCGTGCCATGCCTTTGCCCCTCATAAATAGCAGCCACACCAGCACCGCTTTCCCCAAACCCTAGTGCAGCATCGCCCGAGCATAAGCATTACCGTCCTGCTTACGATGGATCTTGCCGAGGAGCCAGTCACCCACCGCCGCAGCTGTGACCATCGTCGGAAGCCTCTCCATTGGCCCGAGCAAGTTCCCAAGCATCACTTGGTGGTAGTAGATCTCCCCGATCCGTTTTATTGTTTCCCCTTGCTTTCTGGACTGCTCACCCCGTCGCTGAACTTATCTGGAAGTCGTCGTCTGCCTCGCCAAGCCCCACGCCATTGCCATGATCTCACCGCTGACCTTAAGTCCCTTGGTGAGTTCTCCATTGTCCCCTCTACCTCTCCGTTCTTTTTCCATTAAAAACCAAAGTCTGGAACCCTGATTCCATGAACTTCGGCGAGCAAGTAGCCTGGCCGTGAGCCTGCATGCGTTGCGCTGTTCCAATCTGCTAGCTAGCTTGATGACATCATATGAGGTCATGCATGAGTTTTGAGGCCATTTTTCTTTAAGAAAATAAACCTCGAAATACAATAGAAATACACATCATCCTGAGCCGTCCATTTTTAGATCAATGGCCCAGATTAAAGCATACCCCTTCGCTGTTCTTTTTGCTAAAGAGACCCTATATTTTTGGAAAATAAACCCGTAGTCCAAAACATGTTTACATATTTTGTTTTCTTCATTTGAAAACGTATTTTGTTTTGGTTAAGTCTAAAATACGTTTTTACTTATTTACAGATTTGCCACTGATTTTGTTTTAGCCATAAAATCTCCGTTTTAACTCCGATTTGATCCGTTCAACTTGCGTTTGGTTCATAATTCCGTAATCTACATGTTCATACTACTGTTAAATATGTTTTAAACTTTTAAAATTCATGGTTAGATTTAATCTATTATTTTATTAAAGGAAATCTTGTTTATTTCATATCTTCTGCGTATTAACTCCGTTTTAGCCCATTCAAGTTGCGTTAGATTCAAAGCGACGATATCTACGCATTAGTAATAGTAGTTACCATGCCACTATTTCTAGAATTTCATGGTTTGAATCATAACTTGAATAACAATTATGCAACTAGATTTTATAAATAAAATATGATTTGTTTCACTTTAGTATTATAATTCGAACTTAAATTTGACTTAATTTATATTATCTATAAAATATCCTATATATGTTTTTATATAATTAAAACACATGAAGCTAATGGTTTTATGAGTAGATCTCTCGGTAGATGTATCCTTCTAACCGTAGCTCCGATTAACATGCCTCTCACGACTATGTGTTCGTAGCGATGCGTAGAATCATATTTCAAACTCTTTCACCTATTTTTCTATGATTGGTGTACTACTCTAATTTAGATCTATTGTTTGCTTCATGTACGATTGTATGGATGCTTGTGTGGTGCTTTATGATTATGTCCAGTCGGTGAGATATACGTGGTGATCAAGAAGAAGAAGAAGAGCGTTGAAGATTAAAGCTTACCGAAGGATCGGTGTTTTAAGGCAAGTATAGCATGTGATCTTCCTTGTTACCTATTCACCTTTAATCATTTAATTCATACTGCATGTGTCTACCTTGACTACCAATAAGAATTTCCTAGTGTTTTGTTACCTTGTGTCTTATTACCTATGGGGTATTGCATTGGATAGTATGATGCTAGTGCTCAATTAAAGACCATGATCTTGTAACTTGACTAATGGTATATGCAATAAACACTAAAAGATGTTTTTAGCAACATGGAATCAGGGGGCTAGAGTATTGGGCTATTTTTATGGTGCTCTAGATTCCTCTCCCTAAGGACTTATCTGTAAGTGATTTATCTGGGACTTACAGTACAGCTATGAGGGCTACATAGCTCTGGCTTTAGCTTAGTATGAGGACCTTTTCTAGCTTGTTAGTGGTTACCTTTATTGGCATAAGAATGGCTTGACGAATTAGGTATAGGACAACCTCTACTCTTATGTGTATAGCCATGATGGAATTGTGCCATTCGAAAGGGGGGGTCCTACATTTGTTTGCTGAGTGAATCTAATGGCCCTAACTTGTTAGACGAACCTTTGAAAGGCTTCATATTGAACCCTGCCGACCTTCCTTGGTAGTGGGTCAAGAGCTGATCCCCTTAGGGCGAAAGGGTAAATCATGACTCACAGTGAAAGTGTACAACCTCTGCAGAGTGTAAAACTAGTATATTAGCCATGCTTAGGGTCACGAGCGGCCTTAGAACCCTTATGGAATAGATGATGAACACTAATGATATGAATGATGAAGATGCTCATTAATAATTACTGTTTATGTTATTCATTATTCATATTTACCTGATCATGTGTTTATATGGGCTTGTGATAAACTTGTTGCTACTCAATTGTTAAAATCATGACTCATTAAAAGCTAATCGTAGTCAACCAGTGTTAGCCTTTTGAGCCTCATGAACCCCATGTTATATTTATTGAGTACAACATGTACTTACGCTTGCTATATTTTTTTTTCAATTATTTGGAGAAAAATCCTGGATGGGTACCAAATTGCTAGAGTTTGGAGGAATTAGGCTTGTGATCAACCGATCAGTTGTCCCTATGAAATTGGAGTCTTCACGCAAAGATCAGAGTTGTCTTTTCGCTATTTGCTATCTAAGGTTATAATCTTTATACTAATACGTTATGTATTTAAGCATTGTCTATTGATATTACCCTTATTTGTAGCTATATGTGAGATTTGACTTCCTGGGTTCACATATGGTGTGTATCTAATTTTGTTCTTAAAACCGAGTGCTACAAAGTGGTATCAGAGCAATGCTGACTGTAGGACACAAGCCTAGTTAGAAATTGGCCATCTTAAGGTTTTGAAATTGCTATAAAATCCTTGCTCTATGAACCTTGATATTTTCTTCTCTACTATATCTCTATCCTTGATATTTATCTCCTCCTTGATGCTTGTTTTAGGCCTTTGTTCTCATCTTCACTCCTTGATTTGATATGCTTTTAGAACTGTTCCTCATCACATTCTTGTGTAATCTAAAGACGAGTCTTAGGATTGTTACTCCTAGTACAATGAGGACGATAGTATCGGAAGTTGAGTCAATGATTGAGTTGTGCACCTTTAATGTTTGTTGAATTATCATTGTGCTTATGATTATTTTGAATCTTTGTGATGATTGCAATGATCTTGTTGGGTGTTTCTATAATTTTATTTAGTTTATAGGCCTAAGGTATAAGGATCAGTGCAATAAATAGTTGGGTTATGGTTTTCTTCTATTCTCCCTATCCTATCTTCTCGGAGCAGTCTGTACTCTTTGTCTTATATCTATGATTTTGGATGACCAAAAATCATGAGAAAATTCTAAACAATAGTAGACTTCAATATCTTTCTCTGAGCGTAAGAATTAGCTTGATATCTATTTTGGTTATGGAGATACAAAAATCACAAGGCGATGCATCTGTGCTGTTTGGAATCTAGAGTAGTTTCTGTTGTGCACTATTTTAGACCAAGTTAGCTGCAGAATTTGGAAAAGCGTTCTATAAGGAAGTTGTGGAGGATTTGATAATCTTTCCAACGGTACAAGCTACAACTTCATTGGATTAACAAAATGGGAGTTACAACTATTTTACCATGCTGCTGTTTTTCTGCTCATGAGGAATTCCAGATTTCTTGTCCTTGCCCATATACAAGAGTATCATCGGGGTGTTAGAATGACTTCATACTAGTTAGCTCATCTAAAAGAATGTGCAGACTGTATGTTCCCTTGTCATCGATGACGAAGAAAGTAGTAGGTAGAGTCTTGCTCCCAATCATCAATTCGACGCTGACTACCCCCCCATGTCTTTGATGCGTTACCACCGAAGTCTTTCAACATCATATCAGCCTCAAGCAAATCTCCATGACCTTTCCAAGTTTGCGGAATGTAGTATAGGGCATCAGATTGATACAACACCTCCATCGACTAACATCTTAGTCATCGGCTTCCCATCGATAAATCCTTTCATGTATAAGGCTTTTAAGTGCCGATGCTAAGATGGTTTGCCAAATATAGCTTGTTGGGACTAGAGGGTTAGCTGAGCCACTGCTGCTTCTAATTCTTCTCCATCACTCCCTTCTTTGTCGGATTCTTCTTGCTCATACTTGGAAGGAGCTCTGAATTCTACAGGTAGGATGAAGACCATATCAATATTAGCCGATGGCTTACCCTCATCGGCTGTTTGCTTGACGCGCCATGTCCAAGGCCTATTGTACTTCTGAGCTTCTAATTCTCTATTTCTTAAGTGTTGAACCCTTCTCTTTTGGCTCCTTGTCAGACCTCCTATACACCATTGGCCTTCTTGCCAAACATACTCTTTCTCCCCATCATGATCGACCCAACTCTGATCATATGCACACTTACCTAGGCAATCATGAACTCCTTTATTTCTTATGTGCCGATCCATGTTGTTGGATTGATAACTCAAACATTCATGGATGGACCGGCGGTTGGCTTGAGATTGCCTAAACATCTGCATATTTATTACTACACTCTGAGCAGTTATGTCTTGTAGGCAATTTCAAACTTTTGTTCCAGCAGTGTCTGAAGAAAGGACAACTCCAATGTAGCTCAGCTTGCTTTCTCTCATATCTTTCTTCTTCACACCGACGCTCATATTCTTCTTCTTATTCAAGCTAGCACTGATAGTTCTTCTCCTTCTGGCGTTGTCATTTATTCAACACAATCCTAGAAGTCATGCGAGGACGCATAGCACCAGCTCTAGACGTTTCACCTTGCTCATATCGATTCTTTTGCTGATCGCGCGTTGCTTCTTAGCTTCTTTGTACTCATTAGCCGATATTTGAACCTTGGGGTCAACCGACCTGTCTTCTTTGGCCTTAGCCGATGTCAAGACCTTCATCTTCCCCTTAGCCAACTGGAACTCTACCATATGCACCCCTGGGAAAGGATGCTTATCTATGTCCATCGTTGGTTTCTTAGCTGGCTCAAACTTGATCTTTCCTTGCTTGATGGCCTTCTGAATGTGAAAGCAGAAGATTCTGCATTCGTTGGTACTATAGTTGGTAACATTGTGGAACTTGCAGTATTTCTTCCCTTTGAGTTCTTCAGCCGAAAGGATCATATGATTTGTGGGTAATCTTAACTGCTTCTTCTCCAGCAGCAAGTCAAAGATCTTGTCGGCTTTCTTCACATTAAAGTCATAGGTGTTCTCTATTTCCTTTACCCATGGACAAGATATAAGAGCCTTGCCCCATGTCCATTCGGCTGATCGCAACTTCTGGATCATCTCCATCAGAGTCTACATCATAGGGGTCAGTCATAGCAGTAGTACCCTTCAAATACTTCTCTTTGCGCAGGGCTCGATGCTGATTCTCAAAGGCAGACACTCTTTGAACTAAATGGGCCAAGCTTTTAAACTCCTGGCCATCAAACTTCTCTTTGATTAATGGAGACATCCCTTGATGGGCCAATTCAGCCAATTGGCCATAAGACAGATTCAATGAGTAGAAATGACTCCTTACTTCTCTGAATCTTTGAATGAACTCAGAGCCTGACTCATTGTTCCTCTGCCTCATGTTTGTTAAGTCTGTAATCTTGTTTTCTCCTGTCTCACTATAGAAATACGCATGGAACTTGTTCTCTAGATTGGCCCACCCAGTGATTGAGTTTGGTTCTAGCGATGAAAACCAATTGAAGGCCGATCCAGATAGGGACAAGGGGAAGAATCTAACTTTATGTGCCTCCTCAATAGATGCTTCTCCAATCTAGACGAGATAGCGGCTGATATGTTCCATGGTTGTCATCTCATCTACCCTAGTGAATTTGGAGAAATCTAGGACTCTATAGCATGGTGGGAGTTGCACAATATCATACCAGGCTAGGTATGGGCGCTGGTAAGAGCCAACCTATCCTTTAGGTTTTAGACCAAACTGGCTTTGCATCATGGCAATTATTCGATTGACAAACTCATCAGCATCCATACCAGCAACTCCCTGTCTCGACTACCCTTGAGCCTGAGCTTGAGATCCTTGTTCTTGAACTTGTTGATTCTGAGCTGAAGACATCTGCCCTTGGGCCTGAAGTTGCTGAGCATTATAACTGTAAGGATTTTGATACCTAGGATGTGGCATGAGCTCATATGTGCTGGCATCAGAAACCAGGTGATATCCCTCTAGATAGTCGATCTGAGCACTATGAGTTGCATATCCTTGCAATCGACTATTGAAGTAATTAGGATCAACATTCTTGATGATCCTCTGCACTGATGGAGCAATTTTATGGGCTGACTGAGGTGTTTGATAGGAAGTACTGAATCTTCCCTGAGCCAGCCGTTGCACAATCTGCTAATTGGCTGGAGAGGTTGGCTGCTAGACTAAATAAACTTGATTTTGTCTAGTGGGCCGCTGAACTGCCTACGTGACAGGGGCACTTAGTGATTGCTGTGCTGGTGGTTGCCCCCTTGTCATCTAAGCTTGACTCTTTGCCATTGGTAGGGCTTGACCTTGCCCCCCTATAGCTGGCAGAACTTGATTTTGCCCCCCTGGTGTTTGTAGGGTATGATCTTGAGCCTATCCTCCTAGAAGCTGCTGTATTGGTGGCTGTTGGAACTGCCCACTATTCAGCTGCTGACTAGAACTAGGTAGTTGCTTCCCACAGTAGAAGGATTAAAGGCATTAGAGTATGCTAGCCCAACTTGACCAACTGGCGCTCAAAAGAAGGTTTCTTTCAAAACATTACCAATTGTGTTGGCCAACACCTTATTGTGGTTTGTAAAGGCTTCATGAATAGTCTTGTGGACCAAATGAGTAGTAGTTCTTGCTTCAACATCTTCACTTTGTCCATGCAGGATGACGCTTGGTAGGGGAGTCTTCTGAATGACTGAATCATGTGTCCTACTATAAGACAACAGGTACTTCTCTCTGAATTCTTCTGCCGCCTGCTCAATGAGTGCCTTCTGGTCATCAGGTTGGTCTTCAAGGTTGACCTTGAGGATCATCTGATTATCTAAGTCGATGATTGTGGTCCCACCAGGCGTGCCAAGATCGTATGGACGGCGAAAAAGCGACAGGGTTGTCCTCCACCATCAGGTGTAGTGCACATGAAGCAAGCCGAGAGAAACCACGTGGAGCAGATCCTGAGCTCTCTCCGGGCTTAGAAATGGACACTGGATCGGATGGTCATGATGGAGGGCATGCCAGTCATTTGACCCTATAATTGACAAGGAGAGAAAGTTGATCAGTAATTTAAGGCTGCCAGTGTTTGTCCAGATAGTTTCAAATATACGGCCAGGTGGCCAACAAGATAAGGCTATCGACTAGAGAGTCGATATGCAGCATGTTCGTGATATTATGTAAATAAAATAAGTATATCGACAATTATTATTTACTTGGATACATGGATCTAACTTAGCCGATGATCATGAAAACATGCAAGAGGTGTAAAGATAGCCGTGTAAGCATTCAAGTGAGAGACATACTAGCTTTTTATCTAGGACAAAAGACAAGTAAAAGCATATAAACAGCCAGTACATCCTCGACAAATAACAATATAGATCGATAACTAACTTATACTGTGACTTGCAAGAGATCAGTCGTCTGTTGCAGCCCCACAAGTAACAATATAAGTCATGACGGATACTCACAAACAAGCTGGAGGTCAGGTCATCCGATGCAGCCCTGCTTGCCCAAAGAACTCATCGAAATCTACTCTACTCCTACTCCTAAGGGGTGGCATGAGCCAAAAAGTAAAGGTACTTGTTTGGTTGATCGATGAGAGATGTGTCATTACAATGGCCGGGTGTTTATATTTATACCCAAGGCGGATAAGAGTCATGAAGGGACTTGACTAAAAGATATATCTAAATATTAAGATACAATGATGCTACATGCATGTAGGTTAATCCTTTGAACCCCTATTTTGTGCGTATCGACGCCATGCTGCATGTATTTCAACACAAGTCCGATCCAATAACAATATTTGATTTCCCTTCGTTCCTCCTTATGTAATTCATGTGGCATCTGGACTCCTTGAACATGCATGCGTACCAATCTTATTGGCTCTGGACAGATTGTGTTACTAAATATAGCTTCCTTGTCTAACTCATCCACAAGAACACTTATGGCCAGATGCGCGGGTGCTGCCTTCTTGACGTCAGCCTGGTCTTCTCTATTCCAATATTTACGTGAAGAATTCTTGGACGCGAGGCTTCTCCCAAAATATATTAAATAATATCTTTCTGGCCGGTGAGAAGCTTCTGGGATGTCAAGTGTTTCCAAACATATCTCCAAATATATTAAAGAATATTTCTTGGCCGGTTCACAAATATTTCTTGCTTTTGACACCATCACCTGATTCCTCCCTGTCCAGGGTAAACATGCCAAATTTTGGTGTCAACAACATTACCACAACAAGCCACAGAACATTCTTTTGTTTCTTTTTTCTGTACCAAACATTTTGTAGGAAGATGGGAACAATTTCAAGGAGTGCATGGTGATCCTAGAGTTGCGAAAGAATGTTTATGCAGCACCTACTAATTTGGACAAGAGTGAACAAAGCAATATATCTAGTGCTGCAAACACACCATGTATGTTTGCACATGCTGAACTTAATCCATTCTCTGTATGTGCTAACCTGCAGCAATCTTTGGAGAGACCCGTTGTCGTTTTTCCGTTGTCACAAGCTACTTGTGTGCCTTGTGATAATGAGAAGTTGTGTGATCATGTTTTCTGTGCACTGAAAACAAAAGTAATGCATGGGATTATTCAATCTGTCTTAAATGATAAGCACGGTGTCTCTACACATATTCAATGCATTACTTGCAATAAAGAAGCGATGAAACTCATGTGCTCTTGTTTAGGACAAAATCACAAATCTGGTTTTGGCTGGCCGAGTTTTGATCACTACTCGCCTAATAAAATATGCAAATATGACAACAAAGGAATGTATTATGTACGTCAAACTTATGTTTGCTCTGATAGGAAATATCTTCTTGGGCTGCAACAAGATGATAATGTAAAGGGATGCACTAATGCTAATGATGTCTCTTCAAGTTCCCCTAGTTTTGTTCTTATGCAACAGGTTCAACTAGAACAAAGGGGGTACTGGTTGGGACCAAGCAACGTGGTCGTTGTTCCCCATGCCAACATCAAAGGAAGCATCTTGGCTGCCCATGTTACCAAGCCGTGGACGGCTTGTCACCAAAAGGGGAGGATGATGGCACCATGCCCATCATGGCTGGATAGAATTGGACACCATGGCAGCAGCATGACTTCTTCGCCATGAAAGACTACATCAACGACTTGGCTGCACCAATCTCTACATCTCCGACATCAACAAATATACATCAGATTTGGGGCAACATGCCAAGGTTATATGGACCACCTGGGCTTGGTGTTTGCGCCAAGAGTGCCGAAGTTCCGGTGCCTCCTTGGCCTCCTCCTTTTAGACCTGCTGAAGGTCATGCTGGTGAAGTTGATTCTAAGCCACTTGTGAGAACCCCGGTTGAGCTTGAGTCGAGGATGACTCAAATGCAAGAAGAGGATGATGATGAGGACATCCCTTCCATTGATACAACCATGTCTATTGCACAACAAGGACCAATGACTCAAGCTCGAGCACAACTCAATTATCAGGTAAAGTCGTTCCTCGCTGTCCAAATGAGTTATTCACTGAATGGGGTGCTACTAAAGCCTTGTGATGATGTTCTTATGATTAGGAACACGGGGGGAGAACAAGCTCATCGCATGAGTGATCGAAATAACCATCGTGTGGACGCTGCTATGAACAAGAGCAAGATTGGACCAAGTGTTCAGATTGTATGTTTGAACCTCCAGGTAGCACCATCATGATTCGGTTGTAACTTTTGACTCCGAACATTGCTGAAGGTCCATGAGTACTTGTTAGAAAGGTCTTGAAGTCTATTTTCAGATGAGTCCAGCCTCGTGGCCAAATTCCATTAGAGTCAAACAGAATCAACCATAAGACGTTCAGACCTTCTATCATGGGCTGAGTACTTGTATGAACTAAGCCCACTAGGGGCCCATTCTAAGCTAGGGTTTGCACTTCCCA
The DNA here is from genome assembly GCF_019320115.1 of Miscanthus floridulus. Classification (NCBI taxonomy): domain Eukaryota; kingdom Viridiplantae; phylum Streptophyta; class Magnoliopsida; order Poales; family Poaceae; genus Miscanthus; species Miscanthus floridulus. The sequence goes on along the minus strand of NC_089580.1, from coordinate 117,306,810 downwards.
CATTCCCTGGTTGTGTTCTACTTATAAATACCACTAGTAGCCAACATGAGAGGGTTGGGTTTTGTTTAGATGAAAGTTTACCTTCTAGCTACTTTCTTGCAACGCGTGTGTCGATCCAGACCACCCGGCTGCTTGTATCCAGAACCCTAAATTCGTGATTGCATATTTCATCCCTTGGACAAGGTCTGTGCACTGTTTGCTTGTCCACTTGTTCTTCGATTTGCTTGCAAGTTCAAGGTTATTCTTGGCACGGTGAGAACAACAACAAATTGGAGCCGGTGTAACTATCGCTAAGGTGCAGCGCCCCTATTGGTCATTGTAGTCGGACAACACAACGTCGAATATACCAAATCGACTTTATCCCCACTCATCAAAAGATCAGGGACACCCCTTGTCATATCATTCTTCCTCCTCCCAGCGCCGACTGGGCATTTGCTGCCCCATCCATGTCTTCTGGATGCTGGCGTAGCCACCTGCTGTAGTCACCTACTGTAGTTTGCTGGCCGTGTGCATGCGCGTGAGAAATGGAGGGGGCATGAGTGGGGACTCCCCATGTGCAGTCGAGTGGGTCAAGCGGCGCGGGCCCTGCGTGGCAGGCGTGGGATGTAGGTGCGTGGGGGGAGATGGAGTGTAGGCATGGGCGTCTGGACGCTGGCGTCCGTCCGTACGTCCGGGCATTAGCCCTGTTGTTAAAAGTATTGTATGAGAGTTGCATGGAAATTTAATAAAATTTATCCGATGAGGCAAGTTAGGTCATAGTCTGTTTAGTTGGAAGCCCGAAGAATAATAACAAGATATAATATTATTCATATGTATTGTAACTATATAATATTATTTGAGTATAATATAAACCATTATAATATAAATCATGCATTTTTAAATTAATGATATACATAAAAATATAAATAATTTTAATTGTTTATTTACTAACCCATGCGTACACATATTAACTAAGAATGGATAGAAGAAAATGAAAAGACATTTGGGCCACACAGACTGATCTGTTGAATAAGGAAAAAAATACAAAACAATTTGGTATCAGAGCAACTCCAATAGTTTAGCTAAAATTAATAGCCAAATTCTATTGTTTTCTATTTTTATAAAATAGAAAACTCCTAAAAAAAGAAGAGGCCTACAACAATCTTGCTATTTTACAAAGTTAAATAGCGAGCGCCCATGGTTGGCTATATATGGCTACCAAAAATAAAGAGGCAACTTGATTCCTATTTTACAATGTCAGATAACATATCTGTTGGAGCCTATATTTTGCTATACAAATTCTATAATAGCCTCCATAATAAGAGTAGCTAAGTTGTTGGAGTTGCTCTCATTGATTAAGCTTTGTTTTATACCTTCTTTTAATTTAACCGAGTAACAACAAGGAAATAAAAAGCTAGAAAAATAAAAACTACGCATATTCCAACTAACTAGTGCTGATCACCCTAGGCAACCATGTTCCAGTAGCCAGGCACTCCTTTTCGTCGGCCTGACCGAGGCCACGCATGCACATGTCCAGGTTTCCATATAAACACACTGCAGGCAGCATCCAGGAAGGTGGAGAGGCCAGGCAAGTTTGCTCTAGGCTAAGGGTTTCGGGTGTGTGTGATGGGACAAGAATCCTAATAATAGAGAAATGTGTGTGATGCTTGTTACAACACGTCCATCGTTAAGCGGTCCTAATAAATACTTTCATAGTATTAGTTAGAGTGTGAAATGAATAAAATAACAATATGGAGATGATGTAGATGATTAGATAAAGATTTAATTTGCATAGATTTCCATTGAAAATGCGGTTGCCATATATAATATCTATATTAATAATTAATATTAAAGACACAAAATTTTAATCTGTTTTTTGGTCCACCCTCACTAACTATTGAATGTAGAAATTGTCACTACAAGAAATGTGCCATTTATTGACATTCTATTTATGTCATAATACATGGAATTCATGTCACAATTTAAGATTTGTAACATCTAGTTGACGAAAATCCTAACATCAAAAATCCACCGTCACAAATTTATTATGTGATGTCTGGATATTTCATGCCACAAGTATATGACATTGGACTTTGGTGTCATATACGTTTATGATATTGGTTTCTTGTTACAACATCCTAGGCCTTGCCACATGGGCAAATGCCATGTATGATCAAAAGCTGACATGGATATGGCAGAAAAAACATCACAAAATGAATTTTGGCCTGCTAAAGTCCACGTAGCAAGCGGCCTCTTTATGGGAGACACATTATTTAGGCTGTTGCTGGCCCATTATTATTTTTTTTATTTTTTGCTCCTATATTTTTTTTATGATTGCAGCCCATACAATTTTAGTTGAGCTGAGCCCATTGAAACGGCCCAAAGATAACGCCAGCCCCATTGGAACTGCCCAAAACATAAGACCAGCCCATGTAACACGTTGAGACCCAAATCGTATATTAAATCAACCATTCAAAACATCATTATCCATACCCATATGCATTTTATTAATGACCAGACCCAAAATAACAACAAATACTAATCATATTCAATTTTAAACTCTTCCTATAACGAAACAGAATAGCCGCAACATCTACTTTCTTCCATTGTTTAGAGCATATGAACCTGCTATGTGAGCATAAACAACTCTTTTGGAGTCCCCTAAAATTAGGACAATAACACCATGTGCAACTACATCACAGAAATATAAGAATTCATTATCTGTACAGTATCTACAATCTCCATCGGTTACATGCGTGCAGCATATCTATAGGGTTTAGGGAAGCGCATGTCTTTTTCTAAATATACTAATCAAGACCTTGTACTAATGCACCACAAAGACTACATGTATACCAAGCACCAACATATATACTAAAACATATATACAAAAAAATCAAATAAAAAAAATCTCAAATTCAAGGTTGCCCTCTATAGCTAGCATAGGACAGAACCAAAATTACTAGTACAGGGTGAAGTACGAACACAACGCAGTGGACACCGGACACAGAGTAGTTCTATGCCAAGGCAACAACAGTGATATACTTCAAACTGATATTTTAAATAGTTTTTTTGTGTGTAAAACATAGACACTCATAACGCACGCACACTCACCTCTATGAACGCACGCACGTAAACCCTACTCCTATGCACATCTTCGAAGACTAAGCCAGCAAATCCTCGAGATTGACGAAGTCAAACTATTATTTTAAATAGTTTGTAGTGAATATTATTTGAATCTCTTTTCACGTTCAATTTCCATAAAATACTAGATACGCTCTGTATATTATCTTTTGACGTGTATTTCTAGCATATCCCGCAAAAACAACTTAGAGCCACAAGAACTCATGGAATTCATTATTATAGGCCTAATTCTCTATGTTGTTCGTGGGGTTGGTGATGACCCCATACCGTTTTTGTCACACTGAGACAAGCGTCATCCTCTTGACCAGCTTGCACCAGCTTGGCCGACAGCAGGCCACCAACAGGAGAGTGCCAACCGGCTTTCCTCTCATCAGGATCTTACAGTTGAGTATCATACCACGATAGCCTCAACAACTCAAGATTACATCTCATCACCGGAGTACATAATTCAGCGAAAAACATAGATTACAAGTCTTGTCAAACATCACTACACTACGCTATACACTCACTAGTAACGGGTGGTCGCCTTGCCCATGGGTGTCACTACCATAGCTTGAATGACTCCTGCCATTTACCCACTTTGTCACTTAACGATGGAGTGGAATGGCCACCAATGTCCCTTACTTGCAAAACAACTTAACGGCAGCACCGTGAGTACATTGCATACTCATAGGACTTAATTCCAACATATATATTTGGTGGATGCAAAAGGGATTAATAGGCATTTGTACATTTGCAGAAAAGCATAGCACATGTTAAAGAATGAAATGCATATGACCAATCTCTAAAATTTGCAATCATAAGTTTGTGACAAAAAGTGATGAGTAGCATAACCGAGGTGATCAACATCACTATCCATCTCAAAATAGGTTTCATCATCAACACTACAATGGGTATAGAAGAAGGAACAACTGGTTCCGTCCTGAATGACTTTAGGCTTTCAAACTCTACGTAGAGGGTACAAGTATACCCACACGGCGAACGAGACAAACCACCATACCCATGCCCGAGTAATGCCTCATGTCTCCAACCCTTTACTAGTGTGGCCAAGGGTGCTCATGAACAGTCTAGAAGGATACCGAGGTCATGATTTCTCATGGCCCCTTGCATACCTTAAGGGCACCAGTGTAATGCCATTACATCTACACCACGTCAACCCCTTGTAAAATCCACGAGATAGCCGGTCACCACTAGCTACTTAGCTTACCAGCCCCATCCCCAGCATGTGGTCTTATCGGGGTTATAACCCTAGGGTGTCTCAAGGCACCGATTAGTTGGCGAGCCATGTGGCCCATGATATGTTAGCTAGCAAAGGCTCAAACGACTGAGGCCCAGTTGAGCCAAGTGAATTAGGCCAGACGCCAAGGAAAGGATTAACCATGACTCCTTCCTTTTGTTTTAGCCAGATAACAAACAAAAGACTCACGACCTCTTCACCGTTATGACCCCTGGGAGGAACGGGGAGAGGTCAAGCCCAAGCAGACATGCCCACTCTAACAAGGGCAAGCATGCCGCACTGACCCCACAAGGACCGAGGGGACAATGGTCACCTCGGTCCGATCAAACGCCATCCCTACACCACGCTGTGCAGACAAGACAACACCACACGGCGGTGATGACCAGTACAATAACCACTAGCCAAATATGGCCCGACAAGATGCATGTATGACTCCACCCACCATGGGATGAGGTCCACAATGAAGGCCTTGACTTAGGGGCCATCCAACCCACCGAGAGCCATGATCCTAATGATCGAGATTGTGTCCCTCAGCTCCTCAAACCACAAGGCAAACGATGACCCGAGGGCGGCTACCAACTCCTGTAAGATGCCCTAGGAAACCAGGAGGTGATGACAAAGACCACGACAAGGACCACGTCACACAGGATGGCTGGCGAACCACAACTGTGCCTATAGTGCCACCACGATCTGCACAGTAGCACCACGTCATAGCATGCCGCGACATGGCCATAAGACCATGATGACAACTAGTCCTAGACGTGCTCCCCAAGATGACATAGCTTGCAAGCCAAGTTAGCTAGGCCCTCCCTCAGGCTCATGACCCTTCGATTGGGAGAACCTCCAGCTTTGTACAAGCCCTGGCCCTGAACTCTATATTAGGACAGCCAGGGCACCCATCTTAGAGAGATATTCTGATCCAACTCTCATTCACTCATTCTTACACCGTAGAAGGGCTCCTGAAGCTTCCCTTTGGGCAGCCCATCTCCTAGCTCTAGGTATCCTACCTCTTCCACCATTCTTGCACCACCCATTATAAGAACTTTAGAGCATTCAAGCGAGGAACATGCACTCGATCATCTTTGAGACTGGACGTAGGGCTCTAGCCTAAACTAGTATAAATCCCCGTGTCTTTTGAATGATACCATCATCTTCCTAGACCAACACGACAATTGTATAAATTTACTAGTCCGGTTTACAAAACACTGACAGTTGGCGCACCACGTAGGGGATAGTCGCACACTCTCGTTGTTGAGCAGGAAGCGATGGCTCCTTGCATCGCTGGAGGACTCGCTGGCGGAATGGCCCATGGTGGCCACATCCTGTCATGAAAACTATGAGTTCACCAGTGTTAGAGGGCTAGCACCTGCATCTGCCCTCAGCTGCACCTAGGCCTCCGCTATAGGGATCTAGACCCCACGGTTTATGGCGGACACACTCTCAAAACTGCCTTCAGTGGCAGCACCCTAGAGTTCACCTACATAGGGGGGCCAGTGCCCTCTCTCCTCACTAGTCATGGCTAAGTCCTCCACCCAGGAGGCTAGAAGTCCATGGCTCGTGATGAACTCACCTAGGGAATGGCCTCAACTGGCCACATCCTTTTAGGGAACCATGAGGTTATCCGCACTAATGGGTTAGCACCCATCACCAGCTTCTACCCCGTCTAGGCCGACCATGTGGGAAGCCTAGGGTTCGGTGGTAGAACCATGCCCCGAGCAGCATCTCGATGACCAGTAGAGCATAGTGTGTCTAGGCATGCACGAATGAATGAAATTACCCTGCTGCCACACGGTGATGTCGTTAGCGATCAGGTGGCTACCTACCACCATGCCTCGCGTAGCCAAGCCAGAACCAAGGTTCAATCCCGCATGGTGGACAAACCACCCATCACACCTTAGCGAACTACTAGCTATCACTCAGAGGCACAGTGCATCTGAGGAAGCGAGCTCCCTGAGCGTACCACATGTCACGCCAAGTGGACCAAACCACGTGGTGCTTAGACCCTACTTCCTGCAGTGACAAGTCATGCCAACTCCTCATCAAGAGCGGTGACCACACCTAGAAGCGGAGACATGATGACCACGACGTCGTTGTGCCCCGAAGGCTCAAGCATCAGAATGCACAAGCCCTCCCAACTAGAAGCCACAGTGGGCTAGACTAGAAGAAGTCACTCTTGGGGGAGGCTCGCTGGCCCGCTGAGGATGTTGAGCCGACAAAGGTCGACCCAAAGCCAGTCGAGAGGATGTCCCATGCTAGTTGCAACCATTCCAAGCACTGAAGAAGCACCCTCATTAGCTCACGGCTCGGATATCGCAACGGCTATGTCATGAGCAGACGCTTAGGGGCTCGACGCCCCCCGAGCAGCGACAACCAGTTTCATGATAGCTTTCGGTACATCGGTTAGTCACACCTGCTTTGTCCTTAGCCTTTCTACCTAAGCATGTCCACATACACATACAAGCCTGCCAATAGCTATAGAAACTTAGGGCCGACCCATAGAGCAAACTAAATAGCATGATGCCCATACGTTATGTCCTAGTAGCGCTTAACTCCCAAGTGAACCAATCTGACTTGCGCTCACAACCGGACATGACTCACTCGCGGGGGCTACACACATAGGTACATATGCACTGACCTACGACGCATCACTGTTTGTCATTGTCCCTAGCGACCAAACTCCTTCCAATCATGCCTCTCATCGTGACGATTCGGTGACCCACACCTCAATCTCCGTCTCTTATGGGACTAAAAGGAAATGGGGAACTCGCTCGATCAAAGCGAAAGGAGCGAAAGGAGAGAAATCTTTTGCCACTCGACCGCTTTCTTCTCACATCATGCTAGATCTGCAATTCACCCTCGATGCCTCACCACTCCTATGATTTGCGCACCTTTTAGCCCCACGGGCCAGTCCCTAGGTTAAAACGCACACCCACAAGCACAAGGCTAGGAGAGACGAAACACATTCCAATTCGAATGAAAAGAAAAGCGAAAAGGTAGCAGAATGACGAACGAATGCACCAATCACGCGCCATCATGTGCACTAAGCCCAAACATATTCATTACAAAACTAACATACACACAAAGTCCTAGCTGGTTACGCTAGAAACTCCTATACATCGAAAGCCTAAAACTAGAGACTGAATAGTGGTAGCCAACACCTTGTTTGCGAGGACCTCTGCGCCACGAGAGGTGGAATTGTCAGATGGCAAGGATCTTAGGTGTTGGACTTCCTTGTAGTGGGAGCCTCATCAATATGTATCCTTGTCCCATGGCATCATAATGTACGCCCTCGTGGGAGCCGACCGACGTCATGGTCATTAGCACACCACTGTGAACCCCTGAATAGACCAGGGGGTCCACCCAGTGATGAGCCTTGTCGAGACGAAGCAGCCAGCTGGGCACTCCCTCGGCCAACACCAAGCACGACATCAGCACATGGCCTGCCCAGAACTAGTCAGTGCCATCAGCTCTACGGTCGCCTCCTACGCCCTCTGCTCTATTGCCATCCTTGCCTCCAAATCCGAGAGCACCTCATAATTTCATTTTTATGATGAATTTATGACTGAAAACCGGTTCGTCATAGAAGTCGCGTCATACTTGAACTTTTAGGATGATTTTTGCAAGTTGTCATAGAAGTGGCTTGATCTATGATGAAAATAGAACATCATAGAACTGTTTTGGCATGCATGGCAGGGGGGCTACAACGCTGGTGGGTGCTTCTGTTGGAGACGCTTTCCACAGTGTACATGCTATAGCCTGGTTGCATTGGAGATGGTTCGGGTATGTGTCACCTGTCTTATTGCACAACATGGCCATCTCATGGTTCTTTCATGTTTTAGGTTCTTGCTGGACCATGTGTCGGTTCCTTGTTGTTCCACATGTCAGTTTTCTACTGGCACACGTGTCGTGTTGTAGTTGGATTATGTGTCACTTCTTCATTGGACCATGTGTCATATTTTTATTGGTCCACATGTCCATTTCTTATTTGACCATGAGTCACATGTCATATTTTTATACATCCATGTGGCTTGATGATTTCCTTCCACGTGTTAGATTTTTAATAGCCCACGTGTCATGCCCTGGCCAATTCACATGTCATGCACTAGTTGGTCCATGTGTCGCATTTTTATTTGATCACGTGGCCTGTCCTGGTTCTATCGCATGCAGGACTAGTTACATCAGGAAAGTAATCCGAGATCGTCACTACTGCATAGATTGACAACATAATTATTCAAACTGACAATCAAATACCAACAATTAACATTTCACACGTCAACAGCAAGCCACTAATAGAGTTTCACCACAACAATCCATCATATGAGTCCACACAACAGACCACAAATGTTCACCTCATCAAGCCGCATGAGTTGAAGACAAAGTTAATTACCAGGAGAGCTTAAGCGCATGACTTGCTCATAGAGCCTATTGTACTCCTCTATTGTTGTTTCTTAAATTCCTAAAACTCCTTTTCAGACTCTTCTGTCTTCCTCTTCCAGTTCATCCACTAGTTCAACGAGGGTAGCGGTACTTTCCTATTCACTAGCAAGCTGCTCCCGAAGTGTCATCTCCGCTGATGTCTCTGCTCAGGTGAATCTTCTAAGGATACCAGCATTCTTCAAAAAAAGTTTTTTCCTACTTGCCTAGGAGGGGGGCTTGCCCTTGTGGAGGCAGAAGACCTTGGAAACAACATCAGCGCTAGTCATTGATTGCTGCCCATTAGCAATAGGTTCTGCTTGCATAGCTTCCATAACTTCCTATAAAATTCAATTAGTAAAACATTTGGTTACAGATAGTGGAAGAGGACTTCAATTGAAAATCCAAGAGATTAATTCATAACAAGTAATGCATACAACTTTGTTAGCCTACTGCTGATAGAGATTACATAAGCACAATGCATAGGTCTTTTGCAGCCTACTGCCGATAGAGATTACATAAGCACAATGTACATGTACCATATTGGATGGCATAAAATTGCAACTACTAAATTAAATGATGTTGCCACATTAGGCTCCTGTTGCGTTTCCTTCTTTTATGGCAATGGGTTCAGTAGATTTCAAGGAAAGTGTTTACACCAAAATTTGGAAAGAGGAACATGGGAACTCGAAGCTTCCAAGATTGTGTCATCAAGGAATCGATTAGATGTGAATCGGTATCAGCTGATTTGGATGCGATATCAAAATCGGTTATTTTGTATATGATGTCAGCAGACGGTGTCAATTGGCTATGCTTGAATGGCGTCAGGAAGATGTGCCACACTCTACAAATAAGGAAAATTAGGAACCAAGTTATTGTTAAGTTAGGAAGTTTTCTTTTATTCTAAGAATTGTAATGAGTCAAATTTGAGTAGGATTCATATTTAGGTTCCGCGTATAAATTTTAGATCCCTGGTTATTGTACAAGGATAGGAACACTCAATCAATACAATATTTCTAGCTTTCGGCATCGCATTAGGAGTAGGAGTACTGTAGATCTAGGTGAGTTCTTTAGCAAATAGGACTGCATCGACTGATCAACCTCCAGCTTGCTTGTTAAATAACTTGTTGTTTAATACAATATCACCAGTTATCGAATCTGCTAAGATTAGTAAGATTTTCCTTGCTGTTTTTGGTTGATTCATAAATTATCGATCTTGTTATAATTAATGTCTTATTAATTAGAACAAATCATCTGATTGAGATTGAGATTGAGATAGATCGGCATCATATTATCTTAATTGGTCCTTCTCCAAATCTGGTCACGCTTTAAATCTTATGATTGATGGCTTAATCCCACTAGATCGGTTATTTTTATCTCTATTTCAATCAAACATAGTATGCATTCAACGACACGTTTCAATCTTGAATGAACTCACTCGTTAATGAGATCTAATTTAATGACACTACTATAGCTGTATCGATCCGATCGAACCTCATAGGTAAGACTTTAGATTAGAAATTATTGATTAGTGGTTTTGTTCATGATCGAGATATGTACTTTGTTTATTTGCTATGCCTGCATCGGCTATTTAGCCGATTGCCTATACCTTCACGCATATAGCATGTTTTCATGAATCTATCGACATATAGATGGTTTTATAGATTCTTCGGCTTTAGCATGTTTTCATGAATCTGTCGACATATAGATGGTTTTATAGATTCTTCGGCTTTAGATTGTTATCATTATCATAGCTGCATCGATCCGGTCAAACCTCACTATTGATGATAATAGATTAGATCTAGATTGTTTATGGATTTATTTACATTATATAGTCGATTGTTCGCATGTCATACTCTTTTCATCAAATTTATTAGGTTCACACTTTATACTGATTATGTTCTATTTAGCCGATGATGTTTTCTCATATCGCTTCTTTGCTGATTATCTACTCTGTAATCGGTTGATAACATCAATCAACCATTTAGTCATATATATTGGAATTTTAAGGAAAGATCTTCTAATTTTTGTATTTGGGTGTATTGTACTTGTTTTTGTCTAGATTAATCTGTCACCATAAATCTGCTATGATCCATGAGCATCGGTTATTTTGATTCATATCATTATCATTTAATATTAGCCGATAATCCTTGATTTAAGGATCTTCATTTCATGGATACGCTGGATATCGACTATTTAGTCGATAGCCTTATTGAATTGGCTATCTAGCCGTACATTTGCAACTGTCTGGAGCAACACCTGACATGTTCCACCTTAAATTACTGATAAGATTTTCTCTCCTTGTTAATTGTAGGTCAAATTGACTGGCACGTCATTGGGTTTTCAGAATCGACTGGTTTTGTGTTGAAGCCAAGCAGATCTCTGGTCTCTGTTCCACTTAGATCTTCCGGGCTTGCTGTGTGTTGATCACATCACCACATTTTTGTGTCAACACACTTTTTGGCATGCTCAGGTGGGACCACTAATCATCATGGCAGTTCACAACAAGGACATTCTTATGGTGCTTTATGAAGACTTACCTAATGAGGATAAAGATGTCATTGGTAAGGCTATAGAGGAGTTTTAGAACAAGCTGCTTGTTGTCATACACCAAAACATGTGACAATAAAGTTATTCAAAAATATCAACTAGCCGAGAGTTTTGATGCATGGACAGTCAGATACAGACAAAGCTGATGATAGACGTTTCTTTGTAGAAGCTATCAACAAATCTGTTCATGATGTAATGCTGAATCATAATACAACTTTCTTGAATACATTCCACAATACCATGAAGGAGGTGTTTCATGGATTTCCACTTGATTAGGTTGGACCAACTTATTATAATATTCCACATCCATCGACTCAGGAGACTAATCAGGCCAGTACTAGCCATCAAGAAGCAGCACTAGCTAAGAGTGATGATGCCCAAGCAATTCAGAATTCATCTGAAGCAAATTCAGGATGCTACTACTAATCAAATGCAATATAATCTTGGATCATTAGTGCAGCATGTGCAACAGTCGATAGGGCAAGTTCAAAATCAGATGATTAATTTTGGTACATCAGGCCAAATACCAGTCGTCGGCTCAAAAAATAGCATCATCAATTCATAGGATTCATAGAGATATGGATCCTAATGTTTTCAATTAGAGATTTCAAGCAACTAAATCAACAAGGGGCCTGATAGATAGATATTCCACAAGGATATCATTATGGTTCAGATTATAATACCCTTAATTTGATTCCAAATCTAGGGTATCAAGGCACTCAGAATTTCAATCCACAGATGGGTTAGCAATTGCCAAGAAATACAAACTCAAATGCTGATGAATTATTGCTCAGAGTAACCGAAATGATGAAAAATTAGTTCAGTTTAAAACCAAAAGGGCAGACCTTTTCGTACAAACATCCATATCCTAGAGTGGTATGATTTGGTGGCCCTTCCTATGAACCAGGCTTCTAGAATTTGCTAAGTTCACTAGTTAGGATAGCACAAGTACAATAGAACATGTCAGTTGATATCTTACTCAGTTGGGTGAAGCCTCTACTGAAGAAGCGCATCGAGTTTCGTTTCTTCTCTTTGTCCCTATCAGGACCAACTTTCACTTGGTTTTCATCATTAGTGGTTAATTCTATTGCCAATTAGAGTGACCTTGAGAAGAAATTTCATACATATTTCTATACTGGGATAGGGGAAAGAAATATCATAGATTTGATAACTATAAAGCAAAGAGCTAATGAATCGGGTGCTGAGTTCCTACAGAGGTTCCGAGAAATAAGAAACTTATGCTTTTCGTTGAATTTGACTGATGATCAGCTAGCTATGTTGGCCAGTTCAAGAAATGTTGCCAACATGGAGAGAAAAGCTGCTTGGGCAAGAATTTGACAACTTAGGTCAATTGGCTCAACAGGTGGTAGCACTTAATAGCCAATTCTAGAATATGCGCAGAGATACCCAATTCTAGAAGAATGCTGCAATCGCTGAAGCTTATAATCCATATTTAGTCAATGATGATGATGAGGATGATGAAGAAGAGGAAATTGCTACAGCTTAATGGAATTGGGGTAAAAAATAGTAACGGTTCCAAATCCTTGGGGGAAAAAGTTGAAGAAAGTTATGATTTTGATGTTACAAAAGCAGACAAACTTTTTGATTTCTTGTTTGAGAAGGGATAGATTAAATTGCCTACCAATCATGTTATATTACCTCTTGATTAGTTGAAGAATAAGAAGTTTTGCAAGTACCTTTACACTACTTCTCATACTACTAATGATTGCAGGATTTTTTGGTAGCAATATTCAGAAGGCTATTCAGCAAGGGAAGCTTAAATTTGATACGGCTCAAAAAATGAAGGTTGATGATAATCCTTTCCCTGAAGGATCAGAACATGGTTGATGCTAAGTTATTCAAAGGGAAGACTAAAGTTTTGACATCAGCTAAGGCAAGAGAAACTAGAATAGTTGATCTAGAGATGCAAATATTGGCTGATGAATATAGAGAACTTAAAAGGCATCGTGACCAACAAAAGAGCCGATATGAGCATAGGAGAAACTTTGAGAGATGGGGCGATGAGACCACATGTTACATCTCGAATTCTGTTGAATAAATGACAATGGCATAAGGAAAAGGATTATCAGCGCTGGTTAGAAGAGAAAGAATATCAGCGTCAATAAGAAGAAGAGAGAGATGAAAGAGAACAAGCTGAGTCACATTGGAATTGCCTTTTCTTCAGACATTGTTGGAATGAAGGTTTGAGATTGCCTACTAGAAATAATTGCCCAGAATGTAGCGAACAATATTGGGAGTTTAGGCAATCTCAAGCTAACCACCGGTCTATCCATGATCGAATTGAGTATCAACATAATGATGTGGATCGACGCTTAAAAAATAGAAGCATTCATGATCGGCTTGGAAAGCGAGTTGTTGATCAAAATTGGGCCAATTATGAAGAAGAAGATGATGAAGAAGAGTATGTTTGGCAAGAAGGACAATGGTGTCCAGGAGGTTTGACAAGAAGTCAGAAGAAAAGGGTACAACACCTAAGGAGTAGAGAATTAGAACAATGCTTAGAAATCTGGTAAACCTCAAGTATGGCATGCTAAACAAATAGCCGATAAGGGTCAACCATCAGCTAATATTAAAAAGGCTTTTCTTTTGCCATCAGAATTCAAAGCCCCAGCAGATCAAGAAGTCTATTTGGATTTTGATGAATTAGAGTATGAAGAGATGGTAGTCAAGTTGACATTGATATATCAAGCTATATTTGATAAACCAGTTAAGCATTGACATTTGAAGGCTTAATATGTGAAAGGTTTTGTCGATGGAAGCCGATGAGTAAAATGTTGGTCGATGGTGGTGCTTCTGTTAATCTGATGCCTTATACTACTTTTCGCAAGCTTGGTAAAGGACTAGAAGATCTGATTGAGACTAACATGATGCTTAAGGATTTTGGGGGCAATGCATCCAAGACCAGGGGGCAATAAATGTTGAATTGACAATTGGAAGCAAGACTTTGCTCACTATATTCTTTGTCATTGATGGAAAGGGTTCATATAGTTTGCTTCTCAGTCAGTGATTGGATCCATGCTAATTGTTGTGTGCCATCGACTATGCATCAATGCTTAATTCAGTGGCATGGAGACAATGTTGAGTTAGTTCATGCTAATGATTCTGTAAGTATAGCAATAGCTGATCCGATGTATTGGGACTGGAAGTTTTCGAGTGTTTTTTTAGGTAGGCGATGGGAAGGAGGCTTCATTAGAATCAATGATGAAGGCCAACAACTAATTCGAGCAGTCAGCTCTGAAAGTTTGTTTAATGGATAATCCAATAGATGGTACAAATGGTGAACTAGGACATGACTTTATGTTGGCTGATGAGTTAGAAGAAGTAGATATTGGTCCTGGAGATAGGCCTAGGCCGACGTATGTAAGTGCTAAATTGGATCCTAAGTATAAACAAGAATTGGTAGATTTGTTAAAGGAATTTAAAGATTGTTTTGCTTGGAAATATTATGAAATGCCTAGTTTAGATCGATCTATTGTTGAACATCGGTCGCCAATCAAACCTGGATTTCGGCCATTTAAACAAGCTCCAAGGAGATTTAATCCAAATGTTCTTGATGATATTAAAAAGGAGACTAAAAGACTACTAGAAGCAAAATTTATCCGACCATGTCGATATGCAGAGTGGATATTGAGTGTAGTTCCTGTGTACAAGAAAAATGGGAAGTTGAGAGTTTGTATTGATTTTAGAGATTTGAACAAGGCTACACCAATGGATGGTTATCCAATGCCAATAGCCGATATGTTGGTAGATGTAGTAGCCGAGCACAAAGTTATTAGTTTTATGGATGGTAATACAGGTTATAATCAAATTTTTATGGCTGAAGAAGACATAGCAAAAGCAACCTTTAGGTGTCCTAGGTGCAATCGGCTTATTTGAATGGGTTGTGATGACTTTTGGATTGAAGAATGCTGGTGCAACTTATCAGAGGGCAATGAATTATATTTTTCATAAGTTGATCGGTAGGATTGTTGAAATCTATATTGATGATGTGGTGGTAAAATCCAAGGGGTACAAAGAACTATCTGGCTGATCTATGAGAGACTTTGGAGTGCACAAGAAAACATGGTTTAAAGATGAATCCTAACAAGTATGCCTTTGGAGTGTTAGGTGGGCAATTTTTGGGGTTTACGGTCCACGAGAGAGGGATTGAGATTGGTAAAAAAAGTATAAAGGCAATTGATGAGGTAGTACCTCCAACTGATAAAACATAATCGCAGTCTCTGCTTGGTAAGATTAATTTTATCAGAAGGTTTATTTTGAATCTGTCAGAAAGGATTTTGCCATTTTCTCCTTTGTTGAAGTTGAAAAATGATCAAGAATTTAAATGGGGGTGGCGTACAACAAAAAGCATTTGAGGAGATAAAAGAGTATATGAAATCTCCACCTATGCTGGTTCCTCCTCAGCAAGGTAAGCCTTTTAAGTTGTACGTGTCGGCCGATAGCCAAACTGATTGGATCAACCTTGATGCAAGAGTTTGAAGGAAAGGAACAAGTTGTTTTCTATTTAAGTAAAAGACTTTTAGATCCAGAACCAAGATATTCTCCTATTGAAAAGTTATGCTTATGCTTATATTTCTCCTGCACTAAATTGCGACATTATTAATTATCGGCTAAGTGTATAGTTGTGTCTAAAGCCGATGTGATCAAACACATGTTGTAAATGCTAATATTAAATGGGAGAATGGGAAAGTGGATTCTTGCATTATCAGAATTTGACTTGAGGTATGAATCGGCTAAAGCAGTCAAAGGGCAAGTAATGGCTAATTTTATTACTCAACACCATAAACCAAGCTTCGGCTATGTGGAACCGATGCCTTAGACATTGTTCTTTGATGGATCATCATGCAAGCAAGGTGGCAGCATTGGTATTGTTATTGTTTTGCCTTGGGGGGCAAGTTTTGAGTTTGCCTTTCAAACCAAACCAATGACCACCAATAATCAAGCAGAATATGAAGCTATTCTTAAGGGACTTCAACTTCTTCAGGAAGTAAAGGCCGAATCAATTGAAATATTTGGAGATTCACAACTAGTTATTAATTAGTTGATCGGCCTATATGAATGTAGAGATGATATTTTGAAGGGATATTATGATGAGTGTCAAAAGTTACTTAAGGAGTTTCCCCTTACTTCTCTTCAGTATATTCCAAGAACACAGAATCAAGAGGCCAATTGGTTAGCTCAGAATGCGTCAGGCTATCGAGTGTTCCAAGAAATCTTAAGTAGTGAAGCCTTGGCTAATGATTGGAGAGTTGAGATAGCCGATTACCTCAAGAATCCATCACAGAAAGTTACCAGAAAACTGAGATATAAATCAACTAAGTACATTTTGTTAGATGATAAGTTGTATTACAAAATAGTCGATGTAGTTTTGCTTAAATGTTTAAATCGACAAGAAGCAAAGGTGTTGATGGGAGAAGTACATGAAGGAATATGCAGGGCTCATCAATCGGCTTATAAAATGAAATTGATTATTCGCAGGTCTAGATATTTCTGGCCAACGATGTTAGAAGATCGTTTTGAATATTACAAGGGGTGTCAGGATTGTCCGCATTTTGGTAATGTTCAGAAATCGCCTACATCAGCTATGAATCCAATAATTAAGCCATGGCCATTTCGAGACTGGGGAATTGATTTAATCGGCCATATTTTTTCACCTTCAAGTAGAGGGCATACGTTTATATTGGTAGCAATAGATTATTTTACCACGTAGGTTGAGGCGATTCCTTTGAAAACAGTAACCTCAAAGAATATGGTTGATTTTATCAAGAAGCACATTGTTTATCATTTTGGGATTCCTCAAACCATTACTACTGATCAAGGAACAATGTTTACATCAAAAGAATTTAGAGATTTTGCTGCCTAGTATGGAAATTAAATTATTAAATTCTTCTCCTTATTATGCTCAAGCTAATGGCTAGGCAGAGGCATCTAATTCAAGTTTTGATTAAGTTGATTAAGAAGAAAATTAAGAGCAACCCAGGAAATGGTATTCAACACTTAATGAAGCATTGTGGGCATATAGGATGGCTTGCCATGGATCGATTAAATCATGACCTTATGAGTTGGTATATGGACATAATGTAGTTCTTCCTTGGAAATTCAGACTGGATCAAGACATGTTATGTTGCAAAATGATTTGACAGCCGAAGTCTATAAAAACCTTGTGATGGATGATTTGGAGGACTTAAGTTGTCATCGGCTGCGCGCTCTTGAAAATATTGAGGCCAATAAGTTGAGAGTTGCAAGGCATTACAATAAAAAGGTCAAGAACAAATAGTTTTGTGAAGGAGAGTTAGTTTGGAATGTAAAATTACCGATTGGATCTAAAGACAGTAGGTTTGGCAAATGGTTCGCCTAATTGCGAAGGTCCTTATCAGATAAAACACTATGCGCATGGCAATGCTTATATCTTAGAAACACTAGAAGGGGAAGAGGAGTTTGATAGAGCGATCAATGGAAAATTTCTAAAGAAGTATCATCCTAGTGTTTGGATTAATGCTTGATAGCCGATTTGTTTAGTCAATCGGCTCTAATAGCCGGTACCAGGAGGGTATCGCCTTTAGTTCAAAAATTAACCCAAAGGGGTGAAAGCCGATATGATATGTATCGCCTATAGAGCAAAAACAGACACAAAGACAATCATGATTTATATTATGGTAGTTTTAGAGATGAATTCACAAGGAAAAGGCAAAAACTTTATTCATTCATCGTTTGCTCCTAGTACAAACTAATCGAACACCTTGTTCACAACATCCTGGGCTGGTGTGATGTCCATAATGGCCATCGCAGGTGTTGTCGAAGTCCTATATCAGCTCCTCATGCATGTTGGGATCATCGGCCATTGGGAAGCCTAGCTCCATGGTGTGGAGGTCTTGCCTGGTCTAGACTTGTGTCGCGGCCAGAGCCACCATTGCTGTCATGACATCATGCAAATGGTTGATGAGCAGAGGGCCCTAGGTGTTGATGGCCACCATAGCTACAGTTCGCTGCCAGTTGGAGGTTTTCCAACTGTACCATCAGGGCTAGCAATCAAAGAAGCAAGAAGATTGTCAAGAAAGGGGTAGTGAAGATAAGAATGAAGGTTTTCTTGGAGCTAAGCTTACCCGCTACCATGGCGTCAGACTTGGCTAGCTTCACCTGAGCAACACTGGCCTCTTCCTCTACTGGTGAAGAGGGCAGCTTGGGAGACCGTGAGGCTAGATCTCAAGCTAACCATTTTCTCGAGTTACCTCATAATAACGGTCCTTGGCATCCCTCCAATCCCTAGAGGAAGCGCCGGGCATCATCACCAGTGTACTGAGTCGAAGGAGTTCGACGACGAGCTCTAGAGTGGGGGCGGTGGTAGGTGCAACATTGGAGGGGCCATCGGCCCTAGGAGGATGAAGATAGAAGTTGTCATTCAAGACAAACCTATAAACAAGTTAGAAGATGATTCGTTGTCATGAATAGAAGGCGTTTGATCTTACCTCATGCGGTGGAGGCACTGGGCTCATCGGCATGTTCTCCTCTAGGACCTCCTCTGCCGTGCTGCTTGTCCGCGGTTATCTTCTCCAGGCCATGGATGTCATTTTGGATCTTGAGGAGGAAAGGAAGAAGAAACTGTTATGGGGTTCTTGAGGATAAAGGAGATGCAGGAAGGAATAACAGTAGTTGTAGATGTGTTTGGGGCCGAGGCACTTGGCTGGTATTTATAGCCATGAAGACGAGATGGTAGATATCTTGGAACGTGTGAAAGCAACCCCTAATTAATAGAAGGGGAAGCGCCGCTTCGCTAGTACCAAGGGGAACTGTGGTGTTGATGACTGAGAAGGAATTCGAAGGGTTTTTGTGATAAAGGCCGTTTTTAGATTCGATTAAATCAGAGTAAAGTCATAACCAGAAATTGGTTAATTTAAATCAGTTATTCTAGCTAAACTAAGAGATGTGGTAGACTAATAGAAAGAGTACAATTATCATCAGGTTTACACAAAATATATGCTATAGATATTGGAATGTAAATTACAAGTTAAGAGCATCATGAATTGCTCTTAGTGCTTTCAGCCGAATAGCATCAACTTCTGCAATTTGTTGTTTATCTTCTTCGGCTGATCCAGGAATGCTCTCAAGACTGCTATCAATAGCTTTGCCTTCTTTGACCTTGGTCAGCATCTCTTATTTCTTTTGTTTGATAGCATTGGGGATCTGAGTCAAGTTAGACTCATGACGATCGATGGTGGCTTTCACACTTTCTAGTTCTTGTTCAAGCTCAGCACGCCTAGCTCCCAGCTGATTTAGTTTTGGTTCAATTTTAGAAGAAGAATTCTTCAAATTGTCGATCAGTTGTGCTAATTCTTTGGCTTCCTAGTTTGTTAGTATTCTTCTTGGCCATCAAAGCTTCATGGTCAGCCAGATTCCTTTGAGCCTTTTTCACCTTGGGGGCTTGATCTTCGATGTTGGACAAAGGTATCAAGGCTTTAGTAAGATTTGGGGACAAATTATCCTTAATGGCTAAGAAGATTCTTCTCATTAGATCTGCATCCTGGACCAAATCAGCTATATTCCTCTTGAGTATTGGCAGCATGTCTTTTAGCCGATTTTTGGTCTCATCTGATAAAGTTTCTTGGGAAGAAATGGCTGATGAGCTAATCTCACTTTCATCTATGTATTCTTCAAAGTTGAAGGAATAGCTCAAAGCTGGGGAATTAAGTGCCTAGATGTGAACAAAAGGAACCTAATTAGAAGTGGCAAATGAGTTGATGATGAGATGAATGGTGAGGGGAACATAGTACCTTTTCTAAAAGAGACTCTGACTAAGGAGAAGGAACAACCGATGATGTGTCGACATCTGTTTCAACATTTGGTTGAATCGGCTCTGGGCTTTCGATGCTAGTGTCTACAGGCATCAAGAAGCTTTTTAGTTTATAGTTGCTATGGAAGGATAAAAATGAGCATATGAATTTCTTGCATTCAATTGTTTACTGAGGTAGAGAATTGATAGTTTGGGTATCAGTATTAATGGGGTCATCTTCAGCTGGTGAGTTGTTAGACCCTTGCTTATGTGTAGATGGTTTCCTAGGTTGTCTAATAAAGAAAATGATCAGAGAAAAGTAAGAACTGCATAAGATTAAATGATTGAGAGGATACCTTGGTAACATTAGGTGGTGAAGTAGAGAGGTTCTCATCTTCTATCGTTTGGGGTTTGTTAGAAACATTAGTTACTTTAATTGTAATTGACTCCTTAGGGGGATTAGCTGATGAGAGATTTGTAGATGCTGATTTAAGTGCCTAGGACAATAGTTCGACACCTAAAGCAGATTGAGATACAACAGTTGATGGCTGTAGGAGAGAAGTTGAAATAGAAGTTGAATATTATCTTGAAAGGGAAGATAAGTTGATTTACCTGAGCAACTAATGATTTTGTTCTGCAAAGTCTTTTCCTAGTGGTGGTTTTCTGAGTTACACCTTAGTTGCCTTACGTTTTGAAGACTGATATGTGAGAATTGTTAGGGTAGCTGGGGTTTTCATCATCTTTTTCAAGGTGGGTGTAGTTGATCCCATTCTTGAGGTTGGACATGGAGGATAATATTTTATGGGATGCCCTTTCCTATTCACACTTGGGGGATCAAATTCGATATCCTACAAAAAAAATTTGTTAGATAAATTAGCAGGAGAATTTGTTAGATAATCCTTCTAAAAGAAAAATGGTGAGTTACCTCACTATCAGAAGCAAAATTGTCATCTAGGGCCAGACAATTGGGATGAACTAGACTGCAGAAGAGGTGGGAGTGCCATTCTTACCACCAGGAACCAAATAGATTTGAGGAAAAGATGGTTCTTGTCCATTCATGCAGACAAAGAGGAGGAAGGTCTGATCCCAATGAGAAGACTCTAGAAACTTCCATTATTTCACTAATACATTCTCTTGGCTTCAGAGTGTTCCTAAAGAATCATCGAGGAGGTAGTTGACCAAGGCCGAATTGATGGACCACAAAAGAAGGGTTATAGAATTCATAAGTTGGGAGATTATCTGGGAGAAAAGTACTAGTAGCCATTTTGCCACGACCATGGTGAAATTCGGCTGGCAGTATGCAGGGTTTGATAATGCAACTAAAAATTATAGTAGTTGTTTTATCTGAACAACCTGATTCAAACCAGAATTTGACTGGAAGAACAAGCTCATTATCTTCATCTTCATCATAAGGCAGCCAAGTCAAGATGTTTGCATCAAACCCTTTGTAATTTTTTTTGAAAAGGTGGCCTACGTCCACAATAATTGTTATGGCTGATGTAGCTTCACCATAATTCATACACTATCGAGTTCTTCCTTCTTTTCCTGTATAATCTTCAGCAAAATTGGAAGAAGGAAAACTCATATTCCTGAGATCGGGTCTTACAATCTTATACATGTACAGATTTAGCCATAGTTGTATTAAACACCAAGGGCCACTGATGGTATGCACGGGTTAATTTTTTAGTAATTGGACAATTACTTGGTGCATCAGATGATAAGTAGATCCCAGTAGATATTTTTCAAGGGGGATTTCATTGCCGGTTGCTAGATGCTCTGCCAAGTATTTATGATTATAGGTTGGACAATAGGATGACCCACAAAAGATGATTTTTTTCAGCCACATATCCAAAAAAGCTACATGTTCTCTATCATCAACAGTCGATCCATCCCTAATATGATTTAAAATATAACTTGCCCATCTTGTGCAGTCTGATATTTTGGCTAATTTCTTGGACCCAGCACTTAAGAAATTGTTTTATGTTGAAGTCAAGCAGATCTCTGGTCTCGTTTTGCTTAGATCTCCTGGCTTATTGTGTGTTGATCACATCACCACATTTTTGTGTCAACAGAAAGCAAATGAGGGTACTTACAATTGCTGCTCTTGCAGCATTGCTCAGGCCCTTTTTTGTACTGGTACAGAAGTCCTTGAAGACTTCCACATCATTAACATCTTCATCAGGTCGACCATGTTTTTCAAGTCCTGGATCATCATGTTGTTCATCAAGTCCTTGATCATGTTCTATGGCCTTCCTCTTGTTCTCCTTCTATTCACATTGCAAATGAGTTTTTGTTTATATTTATACAAAGGCAAGAGTAATAATAAAAACACAACCATCACTTACAAATGTTTGTAGCTAGACAACATAGGAGCGAGATCCTGTAGACTGGTGGTACTTCACTTTTGCATGGTTTAGCTTGTTCGTCTCAGATGTTTTCTATAGCTTCATTTGTGTTAGACTACAGCACAAGTAGACCAAAACAAGACTAGAGAAGAAATTGATGGGTTCACACACACCTTGTTCTGAGCACTAGACTAAGTCTCGACAAGTTTACACCACTATGCATTGGTAATGGATGTGACATGAGAGGTCATAGAGATTTGATCAGTAGGGATGCCATTGAAGTAGGTTTGCTTCAACCTATAGCACCCCTGCCGTACCCTAGACTGCAATACATTCCAGCAAGCTTCTTGTGTTGGTGGGTGAGCCTTGTCAATGTCTAGCCTTGACTGCACACAGTATTGTGAATGAAAAGTAAATCCGTTAAAGTTGCTCAAAGAAGAGTTGAATGTCAAGAGAGGATACACATACATACAGTTAGCCTATCCACAAAATTCCTGTAATGGATGACACCAGAGGGCTTCTTGTAATGTTTCCAATGCATCAAAATTGGTATTTGATGCCTGACTAGTAGACCTACCTCTAAGGCAAACTTGGTAGCTTGCACTAGATCATGTGGCCTTCTGTTTCCGTCGACAATAGAGATGGGCATCCTCAATCCCCCATTGATTTTCTCATTTTGTCAAGCAAAATTCCACGAGTTCAAGGCCTCAGCTTCCTCGCACTTCTCGACAATGGTACTACAAAGTTTTCATAGATTCAAATTATTAGAAAAGTAACATGGATATCAAATAGCTAGTGTGAATTATTGATAGACATCTGTAAGGTAATACCAACCTAGGCAACTTTCATTGTTCTGCGGGTGGGTGGAGATGGGAGTTTGCTTAGAGGGCTCCTTTTTGGCATGGCTATGATCATTTGGCCGTGGGCAGTCTCTCATAGGGCTAGGTAGGGTGCCGTCCCAACAAATGTCTCTAGTCAATTCATGAAGTTTGAATTGATCCCTGCATATAGGTGTTCGCAGTGTTGGAGAATCATGTTTGCCTACGGTTGATACCTCCACCCTTTGGCCTACGACAACCCTCCAAGTATGAACTCAATTGGCAAACTCGTCATGGTAGCACTGGCTTTTGTCCTGCTGCCAGAGCCTCCTCTATGGCTCCTTTGACCCGTACACTGAAATTGGAGATACAAACTTAAGCAGCAAGCATGTACAAATTGCATTGCTATCCAAATAGTAAAGCATTGCATTGCTACCTACACCCCCCTCTAAACTAAATACAAGATAGAACAAGCACCTCAATTGCTAGGGGTACTGACTCATCCTCTAAATCTGAATCTATTTCATCTGTAACATCAAATCCCTCAACTACCTCCCCTAGTTCAGGGATATATTCAAAATCTTCACCATGTCTACCCTTTGTGCTAGACTTTTTTTTGCCTTTGGAGACATAGGTTTTGGGCCCACACATATTCCAAGTTCTTCCATCTTTCTAGATTACAAAGGCATTTATTAACTAAAGCTTCTATAGAATGTCAACACAATAGAGCAAGAGTATGCAAATAAGCGCCGAACTAGTAACTACAGCTTATACGAAAGTCATTAATCCAATAAAGCACATGTTAGCTACACTCAACTATAGGAAATATGTAAGCCCATCGCTACCTACATATCCTTGGTTTAGCCTCTATAGTAGAGCACACATCATAAAAGGAATTTGGGTACCTCTTCCTCCGTGTCCATGTTTAGATCCAGTCTTGTCATCGTGGTCATGGAGCTGGTGCGGCCGGTGTTGATGAAGGGGTAACAGATCTAGCTCCGGCTAGGGTTTAGATCCGGTCGGTCATGGGAGGTGCCGAGGTAGGGGATTCGGGTCTAGCTTGTACTGTTGTCGAGGCTAGGGTTCAGAAATGTATGAGAGAGGGTGTGGCTAGAGAGTAGAGAGGGAGTCGAGCTGTTGTGCCAATGGTGCCTAGGGTCCACAGCATGGTGGCAGAGGGTGCGGCTAGAGAGTGGAGAGGGAGGCCATGGGATGAGGATTTGGAGTGAGAGGAGGGATGGTGCGGCTGGAGAATGGAGATGGAGGTAGAGACGGTGACTCTAAAATGACCCGAGTTATGTTACACCATAGACTTTCATTTTGGTCACCCAAGTTCTTATCAAATGGAATTCACAAACAATCTCAAGCAACCCGAACCAAAGGAAAGCATTGTTTTCACCGCAAACTAATTGACAACGTCTCAAGTCAACTACTAGTCAACTGAAGTCAATTGACCATCTACATAAGGACAATATCACTCTAAGGAATTAGCTCGTGATGTTTTATCTACTAAGAAGGAGGATTAGGTCACCGCAAGCTTCAAATGGATTCAAGAGTCACAAGATCAGGTTCCTAAGCTGGGGTAAGCAAATTCAGAAACTACCGGACAATCTGTTACATGTATCGGACCATCTGATAAACATGCAAAGACAGTAGATTGAGTGGAAAGTGAGTTGTCATTCACTATGGGACATAGCCCACATGTCAACACGAGTGGGAGATATTTCATGTAACATCCTAGCCTAGGGCTTAACATGATTAATAGGATACTCATACCAACAAGTTGCAACTTCTTTTCGGGAAGCCCATCTCTAAAGAACTCTGAGGTTAAGCGTGCTTGGCCTAGAGCAATTTCAAGATGGGTGACTGATTGGGAAATCTTTCCTGGGTGCGCACGAGTGAGGACAAAGTGCGCAGAAAAAGACTTGTGTGGGTCTGTGAGGGTAGTCTATGTCCTAGAAAAGCTGCCAGATGTAAGCGGGCCCGGCCTCATAGAGGTAGGACATTATAGAATGGAATCAGAGCTGACTCTCGCGGTTTCATAAGCGTGTGTGTCGTAGTTGCGTAGTCATGGTGTGCATGGCTAGAGTGGTCCTAGAGTGGTCACACAACGTGGCACATGCGCTGGCACTAGACACACGGATGTGGCCAAGAGGGGACGTTCCTGGCTTGGGATTGACCGACGAGGACGTCGGTCTCTTAAGGGGGTGAGGATGTAACATCCTGGCCCAGGGCTTAACAGGATTAATAGGATACTCATACCAACAAGTTGCAACTTTTTTTTCTGGAAGCCCATCTCTAAAGAACTCTGAGGTTAAGCGTGCTTGGCCTAGAGCAATTTCAAGATGGGTGACCAATCGGGAAATCTTTCCTAGGTGTGCACGAGTGAGGACAAAGTGCATAGAAAAAGACTTGTGTGGGTCTGTGAGGGCAGTCTATGTTCTAGAAAAACTGCCAGATGTAAGCGGGCCCGGCCTCATAGAGGCGGGACGTTACATTTCCCAACACCAGATTCTTAGCTCCACTCATCCTCTCCTAATTTCTCTCTCACACTCTCTCTAGAAGGAAGAACAAGGGAAGGAAAGGATGAGCTAGAGTGAGAAAGAAGAAGAAGATGGAGAAGAGAATCAAGGTGCTAGAAGGCAGTAAAATCAGCCTTCGGTCAAGCACTTGAGCTTCAACAACCTCTCATCCCATGGTTAGCTCAAGAGCTCTCTCTTCTCATTATCTTGAGATCAATCCTCCAACCCTAATTCAAATATTCTCTCTTACATGGATGGATCATGAGGATGGCTTGGTGGAAAATACTCCAAGGTTAAGGATCAAGTATACTACATCTCAATTCCCTCAAGATTTGGTTGGATTTCCCCTCATTTGGGCTATTGGATGCTTTGTAAGAAAAATGAGATCCCTCTCTTTAGCTTGGAAGCAAGGATGGCATGTGTTGGATTCTTAATCCTGGTGACAAGGAACTCTCCAAGAAACCAAGCTAAGTTATCATGCTCAATCTCTCTTTATCTCTAGGATTTCTCTTAACTAAGCAGTCACTAGTTACACTAGTTAACCCAAGCCAAGCCTAGCTACCTTGAGTCTAGCAAGTCACCT
This sequence comes from Miscanthus floridulus, assembly GCF_019320115.1. Lineage (NCBI taxonomy): Eukaryota > Viridiplantae > Streptophyta > Magnoliopsida > Poales > Poaceae > Miscanthus > Miscanthus floridulus. The sequence continues at coordinate 117,280,434 of NC_089580.1, read as the reverse complement.
AAGTTACCATAGAAATACCATGTGCATGCATGAAGGCCATTACCCAAGATATAGGCATGACTTCCCAAGCTTTCACCTGAGAACCAAAGAGCATTGGTTCTGTCGCCCGATCGATAGAGTGTTCGTCAGTAGAATGGAGTTTCCGCCAAACTTGAAGTGTAGTCGCCAACAGTCTAAGTCTCTTGTTGAGTGAGAATAGTGGAGCCTCTGTCGCCTCGGTGGAGCAGCCGATGAATTATACCGACCCATAACTTGAGAACCTGAGAGTACCTAGTTCCTACCGGAGCCTCCATGATTTCCATGGAGCATCCACTAAAGCCTAAATAGAGCCAACAAAGGTAACTCACCTTAGCATCTAGCATAGTGGAGTGTCCATCAGTGCAACGGAGTGTCTGATAGCCACAATGAATGTGAGGTTGGTTAGCAAGTGTACTCAATGGGTCACCAATGCTAGATCATATCCGATAGCCATAGTTCAGCAGTAGATGTCTCCTCCTAAGTCCCAAGTAGAACTCCTAGTTTCCTTATCTATCGTGCGATCGTCTCCAATCCTTAGATCCTCTCTTTTTATGTTTGGATATCTCATTTCATAAGGATCATGTGTGAGTCATCACCACTAACTTAGAGTCATCAGGATTGGCAGCATTAACAGGCAGGCACCCCACTATTATGAATCCTATTTTGGATACTTATCGAGTTCCATTATGAGTTATGCATTACATATAGATTTGGTTAGTAGCCTCGTTCACTCTATAATTAGAGTCACTCCTTAATCTATTAGAAGCCTCTCATCTAAACAATGGAAATGGGAATGCTTAATGCTATTTGCTTAGTTGCTTGGGCAATGGTAGAAGTCGAGCATGAGAAGGGAACTCATACTCGCACGTGTAGGATGCTACACCTAGGTAATTAACTACTAAAACCATTGAGGGTACAACTTGACTCACCTTACAAATCTAGCCAAGGAATAATACCCTAAGGTGATAATCTTGATGATAACTTGGATATCTTGCTCAGGCGAGGGGTAGGTCATTGTGAGTGTGGAATCTTAGATGACATAGCTCGTGGAGCAGTAAGGACCTTATATTGGGATATGTGAGTCTGAGTAACCACCCGTACAGACCACATATCGTGAATGGGGTTGACAAGCTGAGTAACTAATTGTGACCTATTTATCCGTGAGACTGGCAAGAGGGGTGGCGTCGATCGGGAATGTTTGGGACATTGACCGGGAGCCCAGTCGAACCTTTCATGTGACACTTAGGTCAGATTAGGGAAAGGTTGGAGAGTGTGAGGCAACCCTTACCCGGGCATGGGTATGGAGGTTAGTTCCAATTTCTATGCGGGTACAGTTGTACACCTTTGCAGAGTTTCAAAAGCCTAAAGTCCTTTGGGACAGAACTATTCGGTTGTTCTTTCTTTCTATACCCATGATAGGATGGATGATGGACTATGAGCACCTTTGTTATAATGATTAATACCTTAACTTTAATGTTGAGCATAGCATGACATACTCTTACTGAACATCATTGCTTTTCGCAATTGTACAAATGCCTAATAATCACCCTATGCATGCACTAAATATTATCTATTGGAATTAAGTCCTTCGAGTACACAATGTACTCACGGTGTGGCCGTTAAGTTGTTTTGTAGGTACATAGTAGACCACGTCGAGCAAATGCTTGACCACAACTGCATAGTAGCACTTGGAATGGGCGTGACTCCAAGTGTGCTTCAAGTTAACTCCAGATTGTTTGATGGAGCGACTATGAGTATGAACATTAGTTGGATGGGGTAACCATGTCCACAGGTTGGACCGGGATGTAAAACTTGTGTAAAGAAGTCTGACTAGTTGGAATATTATTGTACTAATTTAGTTCCATTTACTGGTCCTATGTTGGGTTAATAATTGGAATACTCTGTGCCACTCAACCGGATTCTAAGGAGGAGTTGCTTAGTATGTGTTGACATTTCTTAGCATCGCTACTAAGAACAGAGTTTTAAATCTAGTCCCAGCAACGACGCTAAAAATGCTTGTTGGTATTTATTAACTTGTCACTTGTTTTAATAGCCACCTATTGTAAACCTATATCTCCTAACATTACTTTACTAGGTTGTCATCCCTAGTTATGTTGTTAGAGATACTTGTTGGTACTACCTAGCATTACTACTAGAATAATACTAAATAGTTCTTTATTAATTTATGTGACTAGAAATAATATATCTGAATGAAAAGGGATCTGCAAGCGCATAGATAATATACCTTTATAGCACTTCACCTGGGAGTATTCCATGTATCGTTATTTATATTTTTACCACAGGGAAGGTCTAGCATCGACAGGTATTGATAACTTATACTATTGATGGAGAAGTAAACCATAACTAATATTCTACACAAAATAGGGGTAAATCATAGGATAATATATATATATATATATATGATAAGTATTGATCAATGATAATGATAAATCACTCAGAGTACTCCTTTTTATGGCATTAGCACGGTCAGGTAGAATATTAGAGGAATAATTCCTAAGTCATTCTTAATTATAAGTCAAAGCATACATTGATTAGTGCAATTACACCTAATAGTCATTGTGAAGATCATCTTCATATCTACACATAAGGGATATTACTAAGGGAGATTAAGAACAGAGCTTGTCCCCCTTCATAACTAGATCCTACATGCTACCTACATCTGGGATTGGACTACAAAGGACTCAATGGGAGTGTCACGCCCACAATCTACCACATGACTCGGAATATAGGGTGTATCCATAGGTAAACAACATATAAGCACCATGCTTACACAATGTCAACCACTCACCCCGTGTACACTAGAGTGAGCGCTATACGAACTTATGCATAAATATAAGGATAATCTAGTTATACTAAGTATATAATCAAAGTAGACCATGAACATGATAACTAGGAACATAAATGATATGAATAATGTTGTCATAACAATTGTAGCAAACATATAAAAGTAATGAGAGATACAAAAGAGAGGGGGTACAAAGATTATACCAAATCATGCTCTTGGCACGATCAGGAATCCAAGCAAAACCTACTTGCCTCCCTCTAGACCTAGCCTAACTAGCTATGCCCAAGAATATGGTGGAGCTCTGAGGATGATTAGGGTTTCTATCTTCTCAATTGACTTGAATGCTTCCTAGGGTGGCAGGGGCTGGAATATATAGGCCGAAGCATCAATCCTAAGCCCTCGGATCAAACTGACTTGAATAAACGATGTAGATGCAATCTAGGAGGTAGTGGAGAGCCGACATAGCAATAGGGAGCTGACAGCTATGCCCTAGGGGCTGGCCAGCCCCACCTAGCGGCGCCTCGCCCTCCGCTTCGGTGTGGTGTCCTCTTGAGTCTTCTGGGACCTTCTGGGGTTGTTTTCACTATGGATAAGCGCGATTAAGTCTGACATCTAGGTCTGCCTTGATAGTTTTATAGATAAACCCTATAGAAAATACAGATTCATCAAAACTCATGGAATTTGTTAGTTTAAATCCCTAGGCCTTCGTTGGTGATTATATTTATGTCTTTATACATGTTATTTATAATGGTTGTTAACTACCATCAACAAACTCCCCCAAGCTTAACCTTTGCTAGTCAGTTAGCAAAACTAAACTCAGTAAATGAATCAGGAGTTGCATCGATGCTTTCACTCCTCAAAAGTACACATGCTTTCAAACAAGAATTCTCCTCCAGATTAGAGTAAACTGATCTGACTTTCAAACTTACCCATATTACCTTCAACCATGGGGCTTCTTAGCCTTCACTTGGGTCTTGAGCAATTGAAAGTAGAACAATCAAGTCAAGCACTATGTCTCAAGTTCTTTGCTCAACCATTATTCCAGAGTTTTATAGGTTTTTAAAATAAAACTCAGAGCTTCATTTGTATGATATTCTCAAGTCTCTCAATATATGTGATATTTGTGGATCCTTACGAAGGCAATAGTGATGTTATGCCTTTCTCTTCCTACAACTAAGGCTTATGTAGAGCTCATAGGAGTGGAAAAGGCATGAAAGAACATACTTGTAATACATATATTGTAAAGTCAAACCTTGGATCCAAAGAGAGTTGAGTCATACAATCAAATCAAGATGTGCATGTGTGTGGATGTATGGTGGCTGATGTAGACTAGGCCCGATCTTCCGAAAGGTATGATAGCATTGATTGGTGGAGACTCAACGTTCATGATCTAGGATTCGAACCAAGACTAATTCGGACTCCCGCAACCATTACACCAATACTCCATTGGTTATCAATCACGCGAACGTGATTGACCTCACCGAGAAGGCTTTCCTACAAGCGAATCGAGAACACAAGCAAGAACAGGATGAACGCAATCTGAAATTGCAAATAAATATGAGGCATATTATAACAAGAAGGAGTTCAAGTCTTTATTCGAAAGGACTAATCATCACAAGCGAACAAGATCAAGAACTAGGGCCCTGGTTCACAGCAAGCAGCCTTGGCGGCACAGTTGCAGTAAAACAATGTCTGTTTCACAAGGAAATCAAGAACTAAAGAAAACCCAAACCCTAAGGAGGGTGACGGCTGCTAATTATAGAGTCTTGGGCGTCACCCCCTGGACATGCCCCCCTAATGGGCCCAAACATGATACACGGTCCAACGGACCAAAAGACAGTGTCGCAGCACCCTAGCAGATTCTGGATGCTGACTTGTTTCGATGATTCCTATTGATTCTGAAGGTCTTTTGACATGAGACCACTTGGATTGCCTTCCTTATCAAATTATCTTTCCAATCATATGTGGATCGTCGAAAATGGAGTCCGGATGCATCCTGAGTGACCAGTTTAAGGTAGACTGGTCCTGGAGGCCGAGACAGACTCGAACTTGAGTTGCTTTGGGCCTCCACCTCGGGGACTCGAACCGAATTAGCCTCGGGCCTCCTTCTAGACTTGGACACCCTTGCTGGCCTACTACCCCTCCATACCATGCACCAAACATGGTCATATGCATGGGTGTCATGTCCTTATCATCCTCCCCTTCTTGATGAAAAGCCATCCTCGACGTCGATTGTGCTTGAAACTGATCATGCACAACACAAAGGAGAATGGGGTTGTGAAGACAAAGGGAACTAAAATAATTATGAGAAGGAACGTGACCATGTTTCCAAGTTTCTAGCATGTCATCTCGCATAAAAATTTCAGCAAGCATGTAGACTCCATGATCCAAATGCACATGATGTATGTCAACACTATCCTGCAAAAGATTAGAACTAACCAAAGATAATGCAGGAATAGATGGTCTAGCTGACATAGGTAGCAACCAACAATGCTCCCCTTCTTGGAAGTGAACTTGTTTCTTTGAGGAACATGAGAAAATGTTTGTATTATTATGGCTACCCTCTAAACGATCATAATCTTGTACAACAAAAGGAGAATTCATATTACTACGAACGTACACTCGATGTATCATATATTGTCCTTTGTTGTTATATTTGCCAATAACATGATATGTGTGTTTAGAAAACCAAGGCAAATCAGCATATTTAAAATGGCTCTCCTCCAAACAATCTAGGTTACACAAAACATCAAATTCAATGTAACCCAAAGCTATATATACCAGCCCCTAGCACCCCCTAAGGCATAAGTCATATTTATATATTCTTTCAAGTCACATGAAACAATAAAGAACTGCTTAGTAGTAATACTAAGTAGTACCAACAAGCATCTCTAGCACCATCATTAGGGATGACAACCTAGTACAAGTAATGCTAAGACATGTAGGCATATAATAGGTGACTACTAAAACAAGTGACAAGTTAATAAATACCAACAAGCATTTCTAGCGCCATTGCCGGGGAAGGTAGCTAGGCAAAGGAAGTATTGATAAACTTATACTGATTGATGTGATCGAGATAACCATTGACCCCTGCTCAAGCAGGATTACCCTTGTTTTGTCTACTTTTATATCTTATGCAGGGTAATGTATGACCGGTTTTGATCTTCTGACAAAGTACATTGACGATCTAGAAGCATTACTTAAGAGGACTAAGGCTAAACTCAAGAAAGTTTTAGCTTTAGAGTCAGAAGACAAAAAGATAAGGTGAAGCTTAACACCAGAATTCGAAGCCATGGCCAACAGGACTCTCCGCGAGTTCTCTGCTCCAACTATGGCCAACATCCATACTAGACCAAAAACCAATGTAGGAGACAATGGATTCGAGCTCAAGCCAGCTCTTGTCAACATGGTGTAAGCTAGCTAGTTTTGTGGGAAGGCACATGAAGATGTGAGTGCTCATCTCCAACACTTCTTGGAGATCTACAACACTTTCACCATCAAGGGTGTGACCAGAGATGCCATACTACTTTGCCCCTTCCCATTCTCACTTTTGGGAAAGGCAAAGCAATGGTTCTAGGCCAACAAAGATAGAAATACTACTAGGGATAACTGCTCCACTGTCTTCCTAGCAAAGTTTTTTCCCATAGGCAAGACCAATGCTCTATGTGGGAGAATCTCAAGTTTCTAGCAACAACATGATGAATTGTCCCCGAGGCATGGGAATGCTTTCTAGATTACATATCAGAATGTCCTCATCATGGGATGGAGAATTGGCTACTCATGCAAACTTTCTACCATGGGTTGACCAACAGTACCCATGAGACTATGGATGCTGCTGCTAGAGGTGCATTCTTGTCACTTAAACTTCTAGCTGCAACAACTCTTGTGGAGAAGATGGCCTCCAACCAAGGTTGGAATGAAGAACGTATTCAGACCCACAAGAGAGGTGGAGGTATACATCAACTTAAGGAGGTAGACATGATGTCTGGCAAGATGGTCCTGCTGATGAAGAAGCTCGAAGATTGAGCCAATGAGAAGCAAGAAGTCATGCACAATCATGATTCCCACATGACGTGTGAAGAGTGTGGAAACACCAGGCATTTAGGGAGCAATTGCCCTGAAATTCATGAGGATGTGAACTTCATCAATAACAACAATAACTATCATCCTCAATAGAATCAAGGATGGAACCAACAACAGAGGCCAAACTACCAAGGTAATTACCAAAGTAACTATCAAGGTAATAATTATAATAATTTAAATCAACCACCCTTAAGAATATTAATTGCTGGCCAATACAAACTTATGGAGGGATTATCTAAGAAGGTAGCTACCAATGGTAAAATATTAGAAAACATAAATAATATAATGGATAGCTTTTCTTCTATCATTAATAACGAGCATAGCTTTAATAAAATGATAGAATCACAAATAGCTTAGCTGGTGGCTACTGTCCCTCCGTCCGACAAAGGTAAGATTCTGGGGTAGCCGGAAGATCTAGAAACTACAAATCTTGTCGATATTTACAATGTAGCTTTCTACTACACACAACCATCAGAGGGAAGGTGGATAGATTACACCCTACCCGATAAGAAAGGTGACCCTAGGAGACCTGTCATCCCTATCTCCATTGGACGTCACATTGTCCAAGAAGCTATCTGTGACTTTGGAGCTAGTGTCAACATCATGCCTAAGGTAATCTATGAGAAAATTTTAGGAGATCCTTTGTTGTACACAAATATGAGTTTGTAGCTTATAGATCAGTCACTCTACTACCCCAAGGGAGTTCTTGAAGATGCCATTATCCGAGTGGGACAATCATATGTTCCCATAGACTTTGTGGTTTTGGAAACAGGTGGAGATGAAAGGGCACCCATCATCTTGGGCTGACCTTTCCTAAGCACCACGAAAGCCATCATCTATGCGGATAGTGCCAAGATCTGCTTCACAATCAAGGACAAGAAGAAGTTCTCATTCAAGAACCACATCTTGCAATCTCCTAGTCATCCTCAAAAGGCGTACTTACCCAAAGAAATGACGTGACCAAGAAGAAGAACAATAGGGGGAGGAAGAACAAAGCCAGGCAACCACAAGAAGAATCAGTCAACATGATCAACACACTCCGATTAGAGTATGACCACCTCCTTGCTTCACCATTACTCGCTAAGAAGGATGATCTAGGCATACCAACGATCGAGTGTACCATTGGACAAAGAATCTTCCACAAGACCTTCTACGACATTGGATTGGGTGTCAATATAATGTCCAAGGTAACGTATGAATATTTATTTGGTAACGAACCTTTGTTCCCTACATACATGCAATTACAGATGGCATACCAATCAATCCAATTTCTAGAGGGGATAGCTAAAGAGGTCAAGGTAAGAATGCACGATCAGTTTGCCCCTGTCGATTTCATGGTCCTATACATGGAAGAAGAAGATGATACACCCATCTTTGGAATACCATTCCTCAACACCACTAACATGAACATCTACGTCGGATCTTGACAAGTCCACTTCCAATTTCCTAGAGAAAAGGTATGCTATTATTTTAATAGTATAATACTTATGAACAGCCAAAGAAGAGTCATAGAAATATGATCACCAACCAAGGTCTAGGGGTTTAAACTAACAAATTCCATGAGTTTTGGTGAATCTATGATTTCTATAGGGTATATCTAGAAAACTACCAAAGGGACCTATTCGTCAAAAGAAATCTTGAAATTCCACCGCATAATCAACTTGGGAAGACTCTAGAAGACTCTAGGAGACTCTCCATCGAGGCGGGGCGCAAGGCACTGCCAGGTGGGGCTGGCCGGCCCCACCTGTAGGCCGCCCGACCCCTAGGAGCCACCCATCAATCCCTCATTGCAATGTTGGTTCTCCACCACCTCCTAGGTTGCATCTCCACCGTTTTAAGTCAGTTTGATCCAAGGGTTCACATTGGACCCTCTGGGCTATATATACCAGCCCCTGGTAGCCCCCTAAGGCATAAGTCATTTGAGAAGACAGAAACCCTAATCATCCTTAGTGCTCCATCATATTCTTGGGCATAGCTAGTTAGGCTAGGTCTAGAGGGAGGCAAGCAGGCTTAGCTTGGATTCCCGATCGTGTCAAGAGCATGGTTTGGTATAATCTTTGTACCCCCCACTCTTTTGTATCTCCATTACTTTTATATGCTTGCTACAATTGTTATGACAATATTAGTATTCATATTATTCATGTTCTTCATTATAATGATCATCGTCTACTTCGATTATATATGTAGTATAGTTGGATTATCATCATATTCATGCATATGTTCATATAGCGCTCACCCTAAGGATCCATGGGTGGGTGGTTGACATAGTGTAAGCATGGTGCTTATACGTTGGTTACCTATGGATACACCCTATATTCTAGGTCATGTGGTAGATCACGGACATGACACTCCCGTTGAGTCCTTTGTAGTCCACTCCCCGATGTAGGTAGCACGTATGATCTGGTTAGGAAGGGGGACAAGCTTTGTTCTTAATCTCCCTTAGTAATATCCCTTATGTGTAGATATGAATATGATCTTAGCAATTACTATTAGGTGTAATTTCACTAATCAATGTATGCTTTGACTTATAATTAAAATGACTTAGGAATTATTCCTCTAATATTCTACCTGACCATGCTAATACCATAGAAAGGAGTATTCTGAGTGATTTATCATTATCATTGATCAATACTTATCATATATATATATATATATATATCTTATCCTATGACTTACCCCTGTTATGAGTAGAATATTGGTTATGGTTTACTTCAACATCAATAGTATAAGGTATCAATACTTGTCCATGCTAGCCCTTCCCTGTGGTAAAAATACAAATAACGATACCCAAAATACTCTCGGGTGAAGTGCTACAATGGTTTAATTATCTGTGCGCTTGTAGATTTCCTTTTCATATCTTTATATTCTTTCAAGTCACATGAAATAATAAAGAACTACTTAGTAGTAATACTAAGTAGTACCAACAAGCATCTCTAGCACCATCATTAGGGATGACAACCTAGTACAAGTAATGCTAAGAGATGTAGGCATATAATAGGTGACTACTAAAACAAGTGACAAGTTAATAAATACCAACTCGTTCTGACCAGGTAATAACAATAATGGATGGAACAATCAGTCCCACCTGCAAGGAGGTAATTCGAAGTTTAACTCAAATTACAATTCGAATCAACCTTCCTTGAAAGACATGGTATTAGGCTAGGCGAAAATTAATGAAAATCTTACTAAAAAGTTAATGTTTAATGACAAAATGCTAGAAAATATTAACTATCAAATAGATGGTTTGACTTCTTCTATTCAAAATCAATTAAGCTTCAATAAAATGATAGAAACAAAATTAGCTCATATTGCTGCTGCTATTCCTGATAATAATGAAGGGAAGATCCCAGGGCAACCCAAGAATTCTCTTGAAAAAGTTAATGCGGTGACCACGAGGGGTGGTAAGTCCACTCATGGTCCACCAAATTCTAACAATAAAGCAGGAAAAGCACAGGGGCAACAGGAAGAAGGAACTTCACCATCAACAAAAACACAAAAAGATCAAGGAGAAGATGATGAAACGGCACCACAAGACTTTACTGACACTAGCTAGTTGCCATTTCCCACAAGAAAGAGGAAGCATGCCATGGACGAGCAATTTGCTCATTTTGTTGAGATGATAGAGAAGATCCATGTAAGCGTCCCACTAATGGATGTCTTACATGTACCTTCTTATGCAAAATACATCAAAGACATCATCAACAATAAACGACCATTGTCGTTCATGGAAGTTGTCAAGCTGATGGAAGAGTGCAGCGTTGCTATACTAAACCATCTACCTAAGAAGAAGGACCCTGGGTGCCCCACTATCACATGCTCCATCGGCACCCAACATTTTGATCATGCCTTGCGTGACCTTGGGGCAAGCATAAGCATTATGCCCAAGGTTGTCTTTGACAAGTTGAACTTCACACATTTAGCACCAACACCAATGATGCTCCAACTAGCGGACTCCACAGTGCGCTACCCGACAGGGATTGTCGAAGATATCTCGATGAAAATCTAGGGTTACTTTGTCCCAGTCGACTTTGTGGTGCTGGACATGGAAACAACAAAGGAATCGCCCCTCATCCTTGGGCGACCACTCCTCAGCACCATAGGAGCACAAAATGATGTTGGAGCTAGAGAAATCCACTTCAACATCAATGGCAAAGAAGAGAAGTTTGACTTTTGGCCTAGGCAGGAGCTATGCTCCATGATAAGAATCAAGTATGGGCCAAATCCACAAGGCATAAAGGAGGTAGAAATACAGCCTCAACTGGTGGACAACCTTGTCAAGAAAAACAAAGAAAATAAAATGAGGCGGAGCCAAAGAAGAACAACCTAAAACAAAAAGAAGAAAATCAAAGGTTGTTCCCACACCAACCAAGAAAATAGTGTGGAAACAAAAAGAAGAAGCTCCAAAGGCCACCACCACACCACCAAAATCAAACAAAATGGTGTGGAGACCAAAAAAGGTACAACCTACTTCTCTAGGCACAGACGTACCTTCATCAAGCAAAAAATAAAGGGAGAAGAGTCCTGCTTGTTGGACTTTAAACAATGAGCCCTTGCCCAAGGTAAATCGGTAGTTATCCTTTCTATTTATAACCTACTAAATAAAAGTGCTAAACTTAGATAATTATGCATAAAATCATGCTAAGAAATCTATTTTATTCATCTTTCTCCACTTAAATAAATCTTGTTTTACCTCTATGTTTTGAACAAGTAAGTTTTGGTTTGGAGTATGGTTAGCGTGCAATCATACTTTCATAGGCTTTTCAAATTAAGCATGGTGCTTAGGTTGACTAGCCTCCCTTGATCAAATTAGTTTGATCATTGAACTAAAACTGCTGAGTATAGACATGGATGAGTTAAACAAAATAAAAATTTATGCAATAAAATAAAAATAATATACCTTCTTTCAGAGACTTCACCAAGAATTTGGCCTCTAGCTAGCTTGGGGGAGGGCCCTACAAAGGTAACATGTATCTTTTATTTATCACTTATATTTCTTATATTTATTTTCGTTCATGAAAATAAAAACACCAAAAATATTTATTCCACTCTCATACGTGTTTATGGAATGTTTAGTTTCTCCTAAGTTGAAATGATGAATAGTTGCTCTTTTTATAATTCATCTGCGCCTAGGTTATAACTTAATATTCCCCAAAATTTAAGTTTGTTGGCTAAAGATGTCTCATCCTAAAACCTAAAAAATTGTGGGTTGCAAATGCATGCTCCTTTTGTAAGTTGTTGCGAGTTATGATATGGTACGAATAGAATTTACTATGAGTTTGTTCTAAGAGAGACTTGACAGCCGGAGCTTTCATTTTTAAAAATACTAAAATCTAAAGTTCCTCAATGATTATGAATACCTACCAAGGCCATATGACATGATATTCAAAGTTCAAAACCTTAGCCATATGCTACTTGTTTGATCATTGAGCTCTGTCAAATTATTGTGACCCATGTTGAGATTCTTGTCATGCACCCATGATCAAGACATGCGTACACCCACAAATAAATTGCTAACTCTTACAGTGAGAGTTACGCAAAAACATGCTTTTTCCGTCCCCCAAATAATTACTCCATTAATTTATCATGTGTCTCTCTCTCAAAAATTTCATGTGCCAAAAAGAATAGTATGGGCTATGCTAAAAAAAGAAGGAAGAAAGAAGGAAAAAAATATATATCCATGCCAAAAAGGCATGAGAGAAAAAAATGCATGCCAAAGAGCATGAAGAAAAGAAAAGAAAAAAAGAGAAGAAAGAAATAAAGATAGCCCAAACTTTCAAATAAGAGGCACTCATCCAGAAAGAGAGAGATTCATGATTCAAAGGAGTACCAAAAATATTTAGAATAGGAACATAATAAAAATTCCACACACATGCACGTCTTGATCAAAGTGTATGACTTGCATCTCCTTGAGGTCTGGTTTTTGACTTAGCAAAATATGTGATGCAAGTATGCCCCACTTTCATACCTACCCAAAACTCCACTCAAGAGCCTTAGTGGTAGGATATGAATAGAAGGCAAAATATCAAAAGCCTTTGGTAAGGTACTATACACATTGAGTGATCAAGAGAATCATTTGAGGAACTTACATTTGTTTTACAAAACTTATAAAACCTCTAATAGATGGTTAATTAAAGAATGAATGATTGGTGATTCTATTATAACCGTTCTATCTTGCAACCGCCCAAGAACATGGAAAAGCTATACGCCCCACAGGGATCAAGGTAAAGGGTGGATAAAAATACCAACGTATTTGAATTGTGGAAGAATACTTTGTTATAGACATGGCACTTGTGAATTGTATCGGCATAGTAGCAACTCCTGATCAACAACCAAATACTTAGCTATTTGCTCAGGACGAGCAAAGGTTAAGCTTGGGGGATTTGTTGGTGGTCACTAATGACCAAATCTGACCGCCAATTATAGTCCAAAACAAGAGAAATAAACATACTTTTAACACATATGCTTATACTATTGACCTAGTTCGACTTGTATGCAAGAAAACAAGTTTTGCAGGACACATTCAAATACAAGTGGAAAATGAACAAAATCAAGCACAAAGCGCAAAGAGAAAGCGTAAAGCAGAAATGCGCAAAGGAGAATAAGAAGAGAAGCCCACCTACACAACTTACCTAGGCAGAATACCACCATGGACAGGGTCCAGGCCCACTCAGGAACCGACCAGACAAAGGCCCCAACCGCCTCTACTTGGCCCCACTCTCCTCTAGCGGTTGCATGCCGCCATGCATTGATGGTTCCCGGTGGTTACCAAAAATACACACACCAAACCACTCTCACTTCACTCTATAAGAAGCAGAGGAGCTCATTCTACACACACATCATTTGGAGCTACACCTCACCTCCCTACTTGTACTCTTTTAGTTCTTAGCTTTAGTAGTATTTGAGAGCAAGGCAAGAGCTACTTGGAGAGCTTGTCTCCTTGGAAGAAAGAGCAACTTTGGTATGAATAATATTATGAAGAGTTCTTCCATATTCAAGCTCTCATATCATTATATAGTAATGCATATGAACAAGAGTATAGTTTTCATGTTCTAATCATGATATATGAACTAGTATATAGTTTGTGTGTTATGATCTTGACATGTAGAACTTTATGCTTAATCATTTATACTCCTAGGTCATTGGATTACAGACACCATAGCGGTATCTATCAGCCCCAAGGCACTAGCATAGGATGAGGCCGTTGCAGCAATCTGAGACAGCTACATTGTCAATGTTGAAGGGCAAGAATTCTAAGGAGGGGGCGTACACTAGGGAAGATCACTGAAGAGGAAAATAATCCAACAAAGATCCATCAGTGAAATCCACAACTCATACCAAAGTGCAACTTTAACAACCATTAATAATTTTCATGATATGACCTCATGTAAATTTAGACTAGCACCACATAAATATATATAACTCAAACTAGAGTAGTAGTTAATGGAGCTGTAACCATTATAATTTCAGCAGTTAATTGAGCTTTCTCAAATTTCACAATTAGAATGTCAATGAACAAGTGTTAGTGATCATCATTGGCATCAATAGCAACATATGCAGCTTAAACATTATTGGCCTCAGTGATGTGAATGATGGACAAAAAGCATTGATTTGCTTTTGATGCCTTCCTCTTGTTTCGAACCAAATGGATAACTTGGTAGTCAACAAGGAGAAGACACAGAAAGCAAACATATGAGCTACATCCTAATACATCCAACAACCATGTAGACACCATTGGCATAGAAATATGGCCTCAGATATGTTACAAATTCAAAATACCATAAGGAATCACTAGGGGCACTAGAGCATATGAAACAGAAATGTAGAATCAAGCAAGCACTAGACAGAAAAATAGTTTAAGGCAAAAGCGAAGGGCCTGTTTGTTTGCCTAGATAGATAGGTATAATCAAGCAAGCACTTGACAATTAACAGGCCTAGTTGCACACATGCATTTATAGTAAGAACACTGAACATATGCAGAAAACCAAGACATCAGCTGTCGGGTTCATAAACCCAGGGTCTCTCATGGACCAGCTTACCAACAAAGGCTCAGCCCAAACAGACAACATTGCGAGCAACGAGCAACTCATGGGCCGGCCGAAATACCTAGACGATAGGCTAGAAGGATGACCCAATCTCCGACCAGAAGGCCTGGCTGAGGAGGAACAGCACCCGCTTCTGACTCTGGCCAACCTCTCCAACCAGAGCGCTCACTTCGGTCCCTAGCCCACCTCCGGACAGCCTCTCCAACCGGAAGGCCTGGCCAAACACCACTTCCGACTCCAACACGCTTCTTCGATCGGGGATGCATCGAGCCCCTACTTACAACCCCTCTCCAACTAGTGCAATCAGAGCAGATTGGGAAACCACTGACCGGGGACGCCTACTCGGTGAGGACCAGGAAACAGATGGAGAAAGTAAGACAATGCACTCAAGTCAACCGCAATACCAAGGACCATACCATGTACACCTACAGTACAGTACCCTGCGACTTCCCTGGCATGATAGAATGCAAGCAGTGTTGTAGGCGCCGACATTTTCCCTATAGTGTTATGGGCGCCATCAACTCCCATACCTGACAAATACGATAAGGCTCCCCCCACGTGCCTCTGAGGCATCGATAGTGTTGTGGGCATCGGCATTTACCGTACTAGGCGAACATGGTAAAAACCCCCTACATGCGTCTCGGCATCAACAGTATAGCAGGTACCAACATCAGCCATACCTGAAGAAGACGACACAACCTCCCACATGCATCTAACATTCAACAGTATTGTGGGCGCCTACCATCATCTTCTACATACCGGTGTGGGCAGCAAGACTTAGCAGCAAACGTACTCCCTCCCTCTCACTTGTAAGGCCGTGTCCTTCATCTATAAAAGGGGATGCGCTCTCTTCCAACAGATAGGTTGATTCAGATCGATCAAGTTCACTAGTACACAACATCAGAACCACCAGGTTCAAATCTCGAGCACACGCTCGAACACATAGCACATAGCAGAGCTCCCGTCACTCTTGATCCCTTTGACCGAAGTCCGACCAAACCTCTTGTACCCCCCCATCTTTCTCCTTGTCGTTTGTAACCCCACTGTAAACTTCGAGCACCTGGGCTCAGGAATAAAGTCATTGACCAACTCAAACTGGACGTAGGGCATGTTGCCTGAACTAGTATAAACCCTATGTCATTTAGTGCTAGGCCACCTCCGATTACAACATACGGCAAAACTATAAATATTTATGTTTTGGTCACTTTTTGCACCGACAGTTGGCGCCGTCCGTGGGGAAGACGCTGTATGTTCAACACTTTTGGTCATCAGATGGCCAACTTTTCCGCCTCTTTTGCCATGGCGGGCTCAAGCGAGATGACTCGCTTTGGCTCACTAGAGTTTCCTGCACTCCTACCTATTGGGATGTGGGTTCCACCCGTCTTCGAGCCATCCCAGGCCTTCCTCTTAGGAAGCCTGGACTTTGTCACTGATTGGCTCGGCGTACTACACCTCCATGAAGAGGCTCTCATTTTGGCGCCCGTCAGAGGGGCGCCCTCCATCAGCTCAGGGATGCACGATGACTTCAATGATGAGGCATCTGCGCTTCATTCTAAGCAAACTCTCCGCTCAAACCCCACTGTGAGTAATGTGCATACTATTATTTACTCTCTATTTACTATCTCTCGCCGATTATCCAGAGGGACCGTATTGTCCGCACCATGAACACCGTATGATCGATTCCCCTATGGCCTCTCGTCCCCCATGGACACATGCACTCGAGGGCTCCGAAGGACGCTGGCACCATCGCCTCTCACATCTAAATTTGTGGGAATGGTGAGCTATGCTCCTACCACTTTCCACGAACTCCCAGATGATGAGGGTGAGAGCGATGGCTCCAGCATCGGTGATGTGGCACCTAGCCACTGTCTATCCTGAGAGTGCACTATGGCAGACATTCAAGGATAGCCACCGGTGGTTGTGTAGTCTCTGCAGACTCACACCCCTCTAGACCCGCATGCGGGGGCCCTCGTGCTCGCACAAGGGCACGCCGAGGAGCTACGACAATAGTGGCAAAACCAGCCGCCACCTACACCAACATGCTCGGGGCAGCATGTTGCGCCCCATGTGCATGACCCAGTGGGTGGCGCCTGGGGTCACGCCCGCTAGGTCTAACGCGGCATCATGAACGAGGGGAACAACCCCCATAGTTCACTTGGGCTAGCCAGAACATCGCGCACTGTGGCAATGCTTTTGCACGGCATTCCTGAGCTCATCGACCCCTAGGAGTGGGCAATCTACCGGAACCTCTGGGTGCTGGTAGAAGCCGCCGCTATTCAACAGGTGGAAAGCTCTGCATCGTGACTCCGACACATGCCATCTCTCCCCATTGGGGGAGCGGGAACATGCTAGATGGATTGCTCCATCCGCCCACTGCTATAGCCACTGAGCGTGGCTCGGGAGGCAGCAGCTACGCCATGGTCTGACCTGGCGCCTGCTCCGCAAGGACTGTCGTTACGTGAATAGCCCAGTCCGCTCCAAGATGCTCGCAGCGTCATTAGCAACCAGCATCAGGCCTGGCATGATGATGACATCCATAGGGCGGCGATGAGGGAAGATGACATGGATCCCAGCCGAACTATCGAGGGAAGCGGTGAAATGCGCCTAGGCATGGTCGCCAGCAAGACGACTAGAGTCCCAGCCCTAAGGGCCTAGGACCACAGGACTTTGACTGGCGTATCCAGAGAGCGCCATTCCCATAGCGCTTCTGACCGCCCATGAACATCACCAAGTACACCTAGGAGACAAACTCCGATATTTGGCTTGAGGATTTCCGGCTCGCCTACTGAGCCGAAGGGGTGGATGATGACTATTTCATCATTCAGTATCTCCCCATCTGCATGGGGGAACATGTTCGGGCATGGTTTGAATTCCTCCCACATGATAGCATCCGCAACTGGGTGGACCTCAAGAGGGTCTTTGTCGGAAATTTCTAGGGGACGTATGTCCGCCCTAGTAACTCCTGGGACCTCAAGAGCTGCCAGCTGGAGTCCAGCGAGTCCCTACGGGATTACATCCACAGGTTCTCCCAATGATGCAACTCCCTCCCTGATGTCATTGACACAGACGTCATCAGCACATTCCTCTTCGGGACAACCTGTGAGTCACTGATCCACAAGCTTGGCTGCCTAAAGCCCCGTACCACCCGCGACCTACTCGATGTTGCCACTAACCATGCCTCCAGCGAGGAGGCAGTCAGAGCGGTCTTTAATGGAGGCTGGGACAAAGGCAAGGCTGAGCACATGGACCAAGATGAGCGCCCTCCACATAGAGGGGCAAGAAGAACAAAAAGGATCGGCGTCGATCGGACAACACCGCATTGGTCATCGAGGCTGATCGCACGAGCAAGCAGCCCCAACAGGGACTGCCTAACCACTTCAACAAGCTCATGGACAGCCCATGCACCAACCACGCCTACCCCGTTAAACACCTCTATAAGAACTGTGAGCTCCTCAAACATTTCCTATGATAGGCCGGTGGGCCGAAAGAAGGAGACGGCAAAGAGGCGGCAGCCAAGATAGGATGCACAGCGAGCAAGGACGAAGACAGCTTCCCTGACCCTGAGGAATGCATCATGATCTTCGATAGGTCCGACGCCATTTGGTCCAAGTGCTAGCACAAGGTGTGCTCTAGGGAGGCATGCGCTGCCAAGACGGCCATCCCCTCCTTCCTCAGTTCATCAGAATCTCTGATCACCTTCAATTAGAGGGACCATCCCTCCCACATCGTGAGACCGAGACATTACCTACTCATCGTTGACCCCATCATCCGCAAGAAGCGCCTCACCAAGGTGCTGATAGACGGAGGCAGCGGCCTCAACATCCTCAATGTCGACACCCTCGATGCCATGCGCATCCCCCGATTGGAACTCCACCCAGCAGGCTCCCCCTTCCACAGGGTGATCCCGGGAGCGCAGGCATACCCGCTCAGGCAGATCGATCTACCCGTCACATTTGGCAACCGAGCCAACTTCCGCTCGGAGGTCCTCAACTTCGAAGTGGTGGACTTTCTAGGGTCCTACCATGTCATCTTGGGGCGGCCATGCTACTCTAAATTCATGGCAATCCCCAACTACACCTACCTCAAGCTGAAGATGTCGGGACCGAATGATGTCATCACCATGAGCAGTGCCTTCTCACACGCCTTCATGTGCGACCGCGAGCATTTTGAGCTCACCACCACGGTCATCAACTCGTCTGAGCTTCCATGGCTCAGGGAGTCATCGACCCCAGCAGTCCTAGACTATAACAAACCAAACTCCTCGATGGCCTTCTGCCTGCTCGAGGAAACCAAGGTGGTGGGAATCGACCCCACCAACCCAACCAAGACGGTGTGGATTAGGACCAAGCTCCTAGCCAAATAGGAATGCGAGCTCGTCGATTTCTTGCACGCCAATCATGATGTCTTTGCATGGAAGCCATTTGACATGTTGGGCATACCGTGGGACGTCGCCAAGCACGCGCTACGCCTCATCCTAGGCTCAAAGCCCGCTAAGCAATGCCTAGGTTGTTTCGACGATGAGAGGCGCAGGGCCATAGGCGAAGAGATTTATTAGAGAGGTATTCCACTCCAACTGGCTTGCCAATCCTGTTCTTGTTAAAAAGAAGACCAGGAAGTGAAGAATGTGCATTGATTATACTAGCCTCAACAAAGTGTGTCCAAAGGATAACTTTCCTTTGCCACGCATAGACCAGATAGTCAACTCCACCTCAGGTTGCGAGATCCTCTTCTTTCTGGATTCCTACTCAGGCTACCACTAGATCATGATGAAAGAGTTCGATCAACTCGCAACCTTGTGCATCACCCCATATGGTTCGTACTACTACGTAACCATGCCTTTTGGCCTAAAGAACACTGGCGCCACCTACCAAAGGTGCATGTAGCAATGCTTTGCTGACCAAATCAACCCACTTGATTAGCCTGATCAAGCCGAACGGCCAAGACCAACGATCACCGTCTATGTTGATGACATAGTGGTCAAAATGACTCAAGCTTGTGACCTAATCACAAACTTGGCTGCAACGTTTGTGAACCTCCAAAGGTTCAACATCAGATTGAATCCTGAGAAATGTGTTTTCAGGGTTCCAAAGGGGAAGCTGCTAGGATACATTATGTCTAAGTTCGGCATCAAGGCCAACCCCAAAAAAATCACGGCCATTTCCAACATGAGCCCCATACGCAACATCAAGGGCGTGCAAAGGCTCACCGGCTGTCTAGACGCTCTGAGCCGGTTCATCTCTTAGCTCAGTGAACGAGGGATGCCACTCTATAAGCTCCTCAAAAAGACAGATGCCTTCATCTGGACTAAGAAAGGTCAGCAGGCTCTGGAGAGCCTTAAAGCGTCCCTGACATCGGCCCCAATCCTCTTCGCTCCTGAACGGGGAGAACCCCTCCTTGTCTACATCATGGCCAGCAACCATGTGGTAAGCGCCGCCCTGGTCATCAAGAGGGAGGAACCAGGACACCACCTTAAGGTCCAGCAGCCCATATACTTCAGTGGGGAGGTACCCACCGACCCCAAGGTCCGGTACCCCTAGGTGCAGAAACTCCTATACGTCATGCTGATGGCGCCCCAGAAGCTCCTACACTACTTCACTGACCATGAAATCATGGTCGTCACTTCATACCTGCTCAGGGACATCGTCCACAACCATGATGCCGTGGGATGGATCTCCAAATGGGCACTTGAACGCATGGGCCACGACATCAGGTATATCCCCTGTACCGCCATTAAGACTCAAGCTCTCATGGATCTTATTTCTGAATGGATGGAGGTCCAGCTACTGACCCTAGACATCACCCATGAGTACTGGACAATGTACTTCGATGGGTCCATCATGGCGCCCGGATCAGGTGTTGGAGTGGTTCTGATCTCCCCAGATGGGAGTAGGCTCCGCTATACCATCTGCCTCCACTTTTTAGCCTCAAACAACACCATGGAGTACAAGGCCCTCATCTACAGACTACGCATCGCCATCAAACTTGGTGCTACACAACTCTACGTTCATGGTGACTCGGAGCTGGTTGTTGATCAGGTCATGAAGGAGTCCTCCTGCAAAAGCCCCCTCATGGTAGCATACTTCCAAGAGGTGCGTAAGCTCGAGGACAAATTCTAGGGAATCGAGCTACATCATGTTCCCCGGAAGGACAACGATGCTACTGATTTTCTCACAAAATTGGCCGCCAGGCGGGATCCGTCCCCGAGCAGGGTCTTCATCAATGATCTCCATGAGCCGTCCCCCTGCACCCTAGAAGGTCCGATCGAGACACACCTCAATGCCAAGACGACGCCCGGGTGCTCCGACCCCAATGCCAAGCCGATGCTTGGGGGCTCTGACCCTAGTGCCTCTATGACAACGTCGCCCACTGATGTCACTGTATTGGCAGTCGATCAAACCAACTAGCGAGCGCCGCTACTCGCCTACCTCCTCGAGGAGGTTCTCCTGCCCAAAAGGACTGAAGCCCGATGGATCGCTCAACATGCCAAGACCTTTGTTGCGCTCGGTGATGAACTCTACAAATGGAGTCCATCAGGGGTGCTCATGAAGTGCATCCCCACCAACCAGGGAAAACAGCTCCTCGAGGTCCATGCCGGGATCTACAGACATCACGTGGCCTAGAGATCACTCTTTGGAAAAGCCTTTCACCAAGGTTTTTACTGGCCCACCGCACTACGAGATGCAGAGGAGGTCGTCCGTAGGTGTGAGGGATGCCAATTCTATGCTCGACAAACTCACTAGCCAGCACAGGAACTTCAAACCATCCCCATCACCTAGCCATTCACGGTCTAGGGCCTTGACATTATAGGACCCCTCAAGAAGGGCTCAGGCGGCTTCACTCACCTACTCATAGCAGTCGACAAGTTCACCAAGAGGATAGAGGCCAAGCCCATCACCAATATCTGCTCGGAAGAGGTGGTCAAATTCTTCCTTGACATCATCTACCGGTTCGGCGTTCCTAACTGTATCATCACTGACCACGTGACTAACTTTTCTAGAAACAAGTTCCTAGACTTTAGTGTTAGATACGGCATCAGGATCGACTGGGCCTCGGTCGGACACCCACATACTAACGGTCAGGTTGAGTGTGCCAATGGCATGGTCCTCCGAGGACTTAAGCCACGCATCTTTGACTGACTCAACAACTACGTCGAGCGATGGGTTGTAGAGGTCCCAACGATCCTCTAGAGCCTAAGAATGACCCCAAACCGATCCATAGGGTTCACACCCATCTTCCTGGACTATGTAGCTAAAGCAATGCTGCCCTCTGACTTCAACCTCGGTACCCCAAGAGTGAAGGCTTTCGACCATGACTGAGCCACAGAGGCTCAGCAAGACATAGTTGACCTACTCGAGGAGGCCCATGAGACGACCGTCATCCGCTCCACTCGCTACCAACAAACTCTTTGTAGGTACCACAAAAGGAAGATCAGGGGGAGGATCCTCGAAGTCGGTGATCTGGTGCTTCGGAGGACCCAATCAATGAAGGAAAAACATAAACTCTCTCCACCATGGGAAGGACCCTATATGGTAATAGAAGCAATCCAACTGGGCGCCTACTGACTAGAGGATGACAATGGCAACGTTCTCACCAACACTTGGAACATTGAACAGCTATGCCATTTCCCCCCTAAATTTGGTCTTACCACTTTTTAGTCAAACACTTGCTCCTGTAAAGCATCCCAGCCCGAACACTTTCAGCCTGGGTCACTCGGGGGCTCCATGAGGGTACAATACTAAATACTTCCTCTCTTTTTTACTATCACATGGTAACAACCTTGTCCCCAAATGGAAGCGCATTCCATTCCTTTAATTGCCCTACATGACTTTGTTTTTACTCCTAATCGAACACACCCCGCCATGACCTACGGTTATGAGCAACCGAGCCCCACGGGCCATGCCTAGGTTCTTAAAAGCTATAGCCTACGGAACTAATGGGCAGGTGTGAAAAAGAAAGGATAAAAACAAAAGCTATGCTAGGATAAAAACAACGAACGGATAGTGATTCTATCACAAAAACAGAACTGATGTATTCACATAGGGGCTCACCCACAAACTCAACTATTACATTTTCTAACTACTTCTACTCCAAATACTACTGCAATCGCTTGATGACATCGCCTGATGCCAAAGGAGAGGCCACGACACATGCCACCAGACATAACCACCGCCATAGGCCCCCCGCCCAGTTCTGCTCCCTCGACTTCATCGAGTGCAACGGGTACCTCAAGGGACCCACTCAGTTCTGCTCCCTCGACTTCGGTGAGCGCAACAGGTACCTCAAGGGCATCGTACCCATAGATGCTCAGTAGAAGAGCATGGAGCTCCTGATTTTCTCATGCAGTCGAGGCAGCTCCTGAGTAGGGACACTGCCACCAAGGTATGGCCACCATGGCTGGAAGAGATCTCATCAAACTTTATGAACTAGCCAAACTGAGCGGCTGCAGGCACGGAACCCTCCACAAGCATGAACCTGGGCAACTTCCCCTCCAACAAGGCTCGCCCGGTGAAGATCCATCAGAAAAAATCCACACATGGCTCCATCCCGAAAAAGGCCTCATAGATGAATCCAGCGCGCCACCTCCTTTGGTGGAAGCCGCCCTTCTTAGGCAAAGACGGCCAGCACCGCCTCGGGTAGCCTCTAGCTCGACATCGTGCTCTGAATTCACAAAAGGATCTGTAAGTCCTCCCCCTCGCTTATCCTTTCTCTCACTTAGGAACCGTCATAGCATACAGGCACTCTCGATGAGGAGGAAGAAGGAGGAGAGGCAATAGTTGGAGAACAGGCAAAGGAATATGATGAGAAGCCCTCTCCCTCTCCCTATTTAAGGAAGAAACATGATAACTAAAGAAGGGCAAAGGATCAGAGAGAAAAACTCTCTCCCTTCCCCATTCAATGCGAATGGGAAATGGTGGGACGCACCCTGACCAATGGGACGCACACTGACCGATGGAACGACACCTGGTCAGACGGGACGTGGCCTAGGTATGGCCCACCACTACTGCACGTCAAGCGCAAAAACCAAAGTGTCAACATGCATAGGCGGCTCTCCGCCTCCCTAGGCACGACTTGGAAAAAACCCAAACAACAGGATCTCCGCCAATAGAGACCATTAGGCTTCCTAAAGTCGATCGAACAGCTTAGGAAAACACCGAGAGACAGGAAAGGAGCAAAGGGACACCCCATGTAGGTCATGCTGACTCCGTCACAAACAACGAGCATGGGTCCTGGTCGGACATTTATGATTAGAGACCCTTAAAACCCCGTCACTCAAGTCATCAAGGTAACACTACCGACCCTCACTATTTCTTTATGTAATCATTCATACATTCATACACGCATTCATTCCATATGCCCATACCCCCTAGACGATTAAGGCCCTGAATCGCCCAGGGGCTCAGGAACTAAGCCATCGCACGTGCAGCGAAATGCATCACAACGCTTCGTGTTGCGTCACGAAGCAGCAGTTGCCTTATTCAACATGAGCAATGAACGACCGGGGTTCGAAGGCCAGCCCACGAAGGGCTCGAGGCCACCCCATGTCAAATAGAGCCAGGGGAGAAAACACAGATGAGCTCCGTGCAGCCCTAGCCTAGTTTGCCCCAAAGCAGACAGGGTCATCTCAACCTACTCGTTCGATCCTAAACCTCTCGCCAAGCCCACAAAATCTACATCAAGGGGAGGCTAGCAGGCCACCTGGGTTAGTCTTCGGAACAACCTAGGCATCTGCTGGGTTGCAGGTAAAGGAGCAGTGGAATGTCATAAGAGGGCTATGCTAACCCTGTCATGAACAACGGACCCAGAATCCACTCGATCATACCCTTTAGCGAACTCACCGAGCATGTCACTCGAGCCCGAGCGATCGAGGCAAGCGACAAATCTCAGCCCCTCTGGTTGTGAGAAATCGAGGATGGGGTAATGCACAAAACTCAAACCGACCCCTACCAAAGCCCAACGAGGCTCGAGGGCTCAAGATCCCAAAACAATAAACTAACTTACTAACTGCCTCGGCTGCGCAGGCTGCACCCAGGATCCACGAGCTCTGTCTCGCCCAATCCCAAAAACTAAACTAACTGCCTTGGTTGCATGAGCTGCATCAAGGCCAGGATCTACGAGCTCCGTCTTGCCCGATCCCTAAACTAACTGCCTCGGCTGAGCGGGCTGCACCGACGCTAGGATCCATGACTCCAACTCGCCCGATCCCACGGTGCGCACCAATCCCAAGATCCACGAGCTCTGTCTCGTCCGATCCCTAAAAACTAACTGCCTCGACGGCACGGCACGCACCAACGCCAGGATCCGTGAGCTCCGTCTTGTCCAATCCCTAAACTAAAAATAATTGACTCAACTAAAATACACGCACACACACCCGCTAACAAAACCCCCTAGATGATTCTACCCGAATCGCCCGAGGGCTCGGGGGCTACACCCGCGGGTGCGCTCCCACGCACCCATCGTCAAGACAAAAATCCCCCAGATGATTCTACCCAAATCACCCGAGGGCTCGGGGGCTCCTGTTGGGTTCATAAACCCGGGGTCCCTCTTGGACCGGCTTCCCAACAAAGGCTCAGCCCAAATAGACAACGTTGCGAGCAACGTGCAACTCAAGGGCCGACCGAAATACCTAGACGACAGGCTAGAAGGATGACCCAATCTTCGACCGGAAGGCCTGGCCGAGGAGGAACGACACCCTCTTCCGACTTCGGCCCACCTCTCCGACCAGAGCGCTCGCTTCGGTCCCCAGCCCACCTCTAGACGGTCTCTCCAATAGGAAGGCCTAGCCAAACACCACTTCTGACTATGACCCGCTTCTCCGAATAGGGATGCACCGAGCCCCTACTTACAACTCCTCTCCAACTGGCGCAATCAGAGACAACTGGGGATGCCCACTCAGTGAGGACCAAAAAACGGACGGAGAAAGTAAGGTAGCCCACTCAAGTCAACCGCAATACCAAGGACTGTACCCTGTACACCTATAGGATAGTACCCTACGACCTCCCTGGCATGACAGAACACAAGCAGTGTTGTAGGCGCTGACATTTTCCCTACATTGTTGTGGGCGCCATCAACTCTCATACCAGACAAATAGGATAAGGCTCTCCCCACATGCCTCTGAGGCATCGACAGTGTTCTGGGCGCTGGCATTTACCGTACTAGGCGAACATGGTAAAAACCCCCTGCATGCCTCTCGGCATCAACAATATAGCAGGTACTGACATCTGCTATACCTAAAGAAGACGACACAACCTCCCATGTGCATCTAACATTCAACAGTATTGTGGACGCCTACCATCATCTTGTACCTGCCGGTGTGGGCAGCAATACTTAGCAGCAAACGTACTCCCTCCCTCTCACTTGTAAGGCCATTCCCTTCATCTATAAAAGGGGATGCGCTCTCTTCCAACAGATATGTTGATTCAGATCGATCAAGTTCACTAGTACACAACATCAGAACCACCAGGTTCAAATCTCGAGCACACGCTCAAACACATAGCACATAGCGGAGCTCCCATCACTCTCGGCCCCTCTGACCAGAGTCCGACCAGACCTCTTGTACCCCCCATCTTTCTCCTTCTTGTTTGTAACCCCACTGCAAACTTCGAGCACCTAGGCACAGGAATAAAGTCATCGACCGACTTAAACTGGATGTAGGGCACGTTGCCTGAACCAGTATAAACCCTGTGTCATTGAGTGCTAGGCCACCTCCGATCACAACGTACGGCAAAACTATAAATATTTACGTGTTTGTCACTTTCTGTACCAACACCAGCAGAAAACCAACCAGTGCCACCTCCTAGTTCTTTTCATCATAATTGGCCTAACCAGATCTGCAACGCTACAATATTTCTTGTATACCTCATGTCAAGCAAGGACCAAAATAGTGAAGCGCATAGGAAAAGTCAAGAAAGGAGACATGCGGATCAGATCTGTCGCCACTACTGCGGCACACGATGGACACGGATGCCAATGCCACCACGGTCCACCAGGAAGACATGCCGCCTAACCTCCAAATGGACTGCTCAGCCACCACAGCACACCTGGGATCCTTCGTTGCCGCCGCCGCCGCAAGTCCAATGGGCATAGATTTGTTTCCACTTACAGAGGATATATCCAATATATAGGTCAACCTATCCACACAGAGAATGTATATTACTATGAGGGCTCCAAAGACATGTCAACATAACTAGGCATCTAGCGCGATTGTGAAGACGGTCTATTCCTTGCTCTAGGTCCCGGTTTTGACTCCTAGGTCTCATGGTTTTTTTTGAATTTGAATTTATTAAACACTGGTGGCAACAAGTGACACACAAGCCATCGGGTCCCATAGGTACATGTCACATGTAAGCCATCAGGTCCCATAGGTCGGATGGAGAAGGAGAAGGGTCCTACAGGTACACGTCACACGCAAGCCATTAGGTCCCACGGGTCGGATGGAGATGGAGAAAGGTGCCGTCGGGTCCCATAGGTCGATGGACAAGGGTCCACAAGCACAAGTGACACGCAAGCCATCGGGTCCCATAGGTCGGATGGAGATGGAGAAAGGCCCCACAGGTACACGTGACACATAAGCCGTCGGGTCCCACAGGTTGGATGGAGAAGGGTCCCACAGATACACGTCGCATGGAGAAAGGATCGAGCGGAGACTTTTATGACAAATTACAAGCGTCATGGATGAGTAACTGTAGGTCCCACATGTACACGTCGGATGGAGAAAGTACAGTGCGGAGATCTATGACGAAGCAACGTTCGTTACATATAGAATATTGTCGTCATAGATGTGTAATTATTTCAATGACGAAGCCCAATTCGTCACAGTATTAAAGAAGATCGTCACAAATGAGTGGCGCGTGTGATCTGTGATGAAACCCTGTGCTCTTCTATGAAGTTTCTTGTGACGATATCTGATTTCGTCATAGATAGGGAGGGTTTGAAGATCCTCACCACTGATCCATGACAAAACAGAAATATTCGTCATAAAAAGGGATCTTCTATGACAGTTTCGGAATCGTCATTAAGATTTTTGTTTTAAAGTGGATATTTCTAGTAGTGTAGACCCGCTCGTTAGCCCCTCCAGACAGAGGCTTCTTGCAGGCCAAGGAAGCCTCGAGACGGCTCACCTGGGGTGGTTGCGCTGCAACAGGTAGCTTCTGATAGTAAAGCGATAGAACAAAGGCAGAGGTGTCAGGGAGCAGTTGTGACACTATTGTCTCTCCCATACATGACAAGGATGCATCCAACAATGCTGCAACAGAGGACTCATGCACCCGGTGCATGGACCATAGACTAGAACCAAACCGACTTGTACATCATGTCCTCCTCAGGATATAAGGGGAGGCACAGTTCCCAGAGAGAAGAAGAACACAACTAGATAGAGATGTATAGAGACAGATCAAAGGCTTCCAACTCGGCCCAACATCGAGGGGCCAAGGCCGGCGAACTCTAGGATATATAGCACCGAGCGATCCCCTACCGATCTTTCTTGATTTTCACTATTATAAATGAATATCACTATATTGCTTGTAGGGCTTAGAAGCCTGAACTAGGATAAATCGAGTTATGTCATTTCCGTGTTTTGAGTGTCCGAGCCACAGGAGACCCACACATCGACCTCTGACAAACAACAACGATGCTCACCGTGGTTACGAACCCGCGACTAGGGATGAAAACGGATCGGATACGGACGGATATCACCGATATTACATTTGTTTTCATATTTTTGTCCGGATTCATATTCGAATACGGATAGTGTCAACTATGTTGGATAGGATACGATTGGATATCGACATCATAAATATGCGATTTGAGTATTCGGATATGGATACGGTATCGGATGTTGGATATCTGGACTCGGATACGGACATATCTCAACCCCTCTAAACGGATTCGGTTTCGAATACGGTTGAAAAATATCCATACCGTTTTCATCTCTACCCGCGACACCATGTCTACATGAAAACCAAGATATATAGATATTTGATTGGTAGATGCTACGAGAGATCTGGAGGTGTGTTCTTACTAATTTAGCAACAAATTATAGATGATTGGATGAATGTTTTATTTTTAGAAACTATCCATTGGAAGCATAGTTTCTATAGGTGTGTTCTTAGTAATTTAGCAAGTATGGAAACTATCCCATATTTTCTGGGTTGGGATGCCCTCAGTCTTTTAGCAAAGCTGGTTTAATTGGATCCAGTGAGCACGGAGGAGAGGGACAAACGTGAGCGGTTCGGCATCGATTTGATCGATGCCCAGGCAGCCTTCAATTTGCATCAGCAAGCGATCTACTAGTAATATGCATGATTAAGAATCGGCAATTTGCATGATCTAGAGTCTAGACAGTCTTTTTCTTTTAGAAGCTCGTATATTCATTTTAAGTTATTATATTTGAAATTAATAATTTTCACTTAAAGGCCGTGTTAAATTTGAATGATCAATTACCATCAGCAACTAATTATAAGCATTCCTACAGGCTACAGCTCTCTCTCCTGGAAGAAAAGAATTCTAAATTGGGCCATGCATTTCGTTTTTCTTAAAAACAATACGCCACTCATGTTGAGACCACTATTCTTAATTGCCCTAAGTTGCCGGTGCCGCTGGCAAAACTTATTCCTCGTCGTGCTGACTTGCAAGCGGATATCTACGAGCAAATTAAAGCATCCACACGTGAAAAATAGATCGAGCAAGCATGTGTGTGACAGCTACATATGGAGTATTATGGATCAATGTGAGTACTTAGTGATTGAATCTCTATCAGGAAATCAGGTCAACGATCTACTGGTAGTTAATATATCATTTCTTAATCATTTTGCCACTAGTTCTGTTTCAATTAGAAAACTGTATATATGGAGCATATCTCTACCACTCATCTGCATGCTATAATAGTGATTTGCACGATTCACAATCATTAATTTGCATGATAACAAACTGGAACACCTGAATCACGCACTTATATTACGGCCGCGTGTTTATTTCTTAATTTGCCAGAAGATATATATGACTCCTTTCAGAGATTGGCAGAGATATGAAATGCTATCTTATTCTATTGAACTATGGACCTATGCCCGGGCTTTAACTTTTGCGCATGATCCCGAAACAAATGGGGAACCACTACTGCGTCGCATTCCTCGCATAAGATTCTAATAAACAACGCCGTTTGCCCATAGAAGTCGCTCCAAGCCTCAAACGACGGACGGACTAAGCAATGCATGCCCAAGCTCTATATATTCGCTTGAACGTCGCTCGAATCACATCACACTCACACGGCGAGGAAACAAACACATCAACATACAGCAAAAATTAAACAAGAATCAACACGCAGGAAGAAGCTAAGGAAATGCCAGGTGGAGGCGATGACCTGAAGCTTCTGAACACTTGGTTCAGTCCGTTCGGATCCCGAGTGATGCTTGCACTCCACCTCAAGGGCCTGAGCTACGAGTACATGGAAGAGGAGGACGTCATCAACAACAAGAGCCAGCTCCTCATTGAGAGTAACCCCGTCCACAAGATGGTCCCCGTGCTATTCCATAAGGGCAAGGTTCTATGCGAGTCCATGATCATCGTCAACTACCTTGAGGAGGCATTCCCCGACGCTGGGCCGTCGCTCCTCCCCTTTGACCCCTATGAACGTGCCATCGCTCGTTTCTGGGCCGCCTTTATCGAGACCAAGGTAAGGTTACCTTATCGACGTCCTACCCTCCTGCTGCGTGATATATATATATATATATATATATATATATATATATATATATATATATATATATATATATATATATATATATATATATATATATATATATATATATATATAACTACTATCCTGTAGCTGGCTACAGAATAACTTATTCTGTAGCCACTTTGAGTTACGATAATTACTATGTTAATTTACGAGATTATAGTAACTCTATACTAAGTGGTTTACTAACGTTATGGTAAATATCTCCATGTGTTATAGTAACCCAACTATCGTAAATATGTATTGACATTATCGTAAATTAGTATATAAAATTATCGTAAATGGAGGTGGCTACAGAATAACTTATTTTGTAGCTGGCTACTGAATATACTCTCCCTATATATATATATATATATATATATATATATATATATATATATATATATATATATATATATGAGAACTGCTGATGCGTGCAGATTATTGTTTCGGTGCACCCCGGCTGCACGCTGCAGACTCAACTGATGACGCTTTTGTTTGGGTGCGCATGCAGGTGGTGCAGCCCTGGTTCATGATGCTTGACGGCACCAGGACACGTGAGGAGATGAGCGAGTTGGTGAAGCAGATGCTCGCCGCGGTGGTGACCTTGGAGGGCGCGCTGGCACAATGCTCCAAGGGCAAACCCTTCTTCGGTGGCGACAGCGTCGGGTACGTGGATGTCGCGCTGGGCGGCCTCCTCGTGTGGGTGCGCGCAACCGAGGCACTGTTCGGCAGCCTCGGCGTCAACATCAAGTTCCTCGACGCCGCCAGGACCCCGCTCCTGGCGGCCTGGGCCGAGCGCTTCGCCTCGCTTGACGCGGCCAAGGTGGCCCTGCCAGACTACGGCAGGCTGATCAAGCATACCATGATGAGGCGGAGCGCGGCGGCATCCGTTTTGGAGCCGAATAACTGAACCTACATACTCGGTTCCTATGCTCGATGAAGGTTTACGTGGTGCGATATTATCGATTGAGCGCTCCTGTTCTTCTTTGGTGTGATGTTGTTGCACGTGCGGTATATGATCTGCTTGGTTTATCTATGAGCCGTGAAAAAGCTATTGTGAGCAATGTGCTGTGAAAAAAGCTGTTGTAAGTCTTGTGGAAAATAAAGCTGTTATAAGTTGTGTCGTGAAAAAGCTTTAAGTTGTTTTTCTTTGAAATAACTATGAAATCTACCCCTTCTCTTTATCTCTTTTGAAACAGCTATAAAATGCCTCTCTATTTCCACCCATTTAGAAAAATAGAAAGCAAAAATTATGGTTCAAGTTATTGTAAAAATTATACTACACAAAAATAGCTGTTTCTGAAAAAGCACCTTCGCGTGACACTCGTTTAGTTGGCGTTCTATTTTTGGCAGCAAAGGCACTTTGCAGAATCTGAACCAAACACGTGCGTAGTAGAAGTTATTTTATTTAACTGTTTTAAAGAAACATAGAAAGTTTGAACCAATTCTGCACAAATATTTGGAAAACAAGAAAATTTCATAAACACAAAAACTCCAATACATATTCACCACTCTAGGCGAACATATCTACGTATTCATTACTTTAGTCATTCAATCAATTAACGTACACATGAATATAATCAACATTTGTATTCATTCAACAATAAATAACACTATAATTTTATTGGTTCATTACATCATTTGTATTAAGTAAAGAAGACAACGATAATTAAGGTGACTATAGTCACGTAATAAAGTAAAAAAACAATATTTTTCTTTGTCAGAGTTAGCAATACTTAAAAGTTTTGACAGCTAGCCAAATAACAGTATTTAGTAGAGCTAAAGTGTCCTTAAAGATAATAGTGGAATAATAGCGCGATTAAACGAAATGCATATTTGGGACTTTCATGGTTGCGCTTCGTTGTTTCCCCAT
Source organism: Miscanthus floridulus (assembly GCF_019320115.1). Classification (NCBI taxonomy): domain Eukaryota; kingdom Viridiplantae; phylum Streptophyta; class Magnoliopsida; order Poales; family Poaceae; genus Miscanthus; species Miscanthus floridulus. Next base: position 117,247,897 of record NC_089580.1, on the reverse strand, counting down.
TTGTATCGTCGACTTCGCAAAAATAGGCCTCCAAACATGAGAAACTTGATTTTCTTGCCATTATATGTATTTTGTCTCTTTTCAAGTATTCTTTCAATTATTTGTCACCTGAATGGACGTATTTGCCCTTCTATGAAATTGTCCTGTCCCTGGGCGCTCGTTACGTCCGCTTGGTATTTCTCCGCCCTAGCCCCGATCGATACGTAGCGCGCCGCCCTTCCCGACCTTCCTCGATAGAGACGCGGCGGCCGTGGAAGGCCCTGACCACCTGGATGGCCGCCCGCTCGCCCTGGCCGTGGCCGCGGCGCCGCGCCCAGCGACATCCTAGCTGTGCCCACCCTAGGTGTTGCTGTGCCGGCCGACCCCGGCCTAGCCGCGCCGGCCCTAGGCTTGGCCGCGCTGCCCTAGGCCTGGCCGTGACCGCTCCAGGCATGGTCATGCTTGCCCCAGGACTGGCCGCGACTGTGTCTGGCCTGGCCGCGCTGGATGCCGAAGACCTGCCAATGGCTGTGTCAGGCCTGGCCGAGCCCGACGCCACTACGACTGCCATAGCAAGGTCTTTGCTGCCCACTGTTCCTTGTCCGGCAACATAGTATAATATTCCTGTTCTTGATGTGCAAAGTTGATTGCACTTGTTATTTTTTTGGGAACTCTTGCTTCATTCATTAAACAGCATTATTACAATCGAATTGCAGATATTGCTACAAGAAGCTTGGAGGTAAAGACCAAACAAAATTATCTAACAAAGATGTATAATTTTGGGCGCACAAATGAGCTATAAAATTCACCGATCTTCTTGTTTGGATAACCTAGAAAGAAGAGAAATTCGAAGCTATCTCCTCAACTTCCTCTAGGACTGCAGAGACCTCTGATCGGTTCCTTTCTATTCTTCCACAGCAAGGCCAGTTCTTGCGAATCAATCTCTACCAAGATGTGCTCCATGGTACCTTGTGGTATGAACCGGACGACATCTCTGAATGCCTATGCTTCTGCAAGGAGAGCTTAGCCCAACGAATCCATCCCGCACGCTGATGCAGCCATAAAAATCCCATTTGCTGTCCCGCAACACCGCCCCTGTTGCACCGGTGTTTGACTCCTGGAGGTAAGCCCCATTGTTGGGGGCATTCCCTGCCTATGGGCACCCTGAGAGCCTCAATCGCCATCCCAGTTTCTTGCGGAAACGGAATAACGGGAGTTAGGCTCCGGCCGCTCAGCATTTTGCTATAATGAAAGGTGAACAGGCTGGCCATATACCATAAAAAGGATGAGTCGAGCCCCCTCCCTGCCATAGTGAAGCGAGGGTGGCACTCACCGTCCTGTCCTCAGACACCCCTTTTCGCTATAGCGGAAAGATGGACTCTGCGGCTGGGGCCGAGCCGTATCTAGTTCTTTTCCTTTTCGCTCTAAGCGAGTGGCTCACTGGCTAACCTAGCTATTCGCTTAGGCGAATAGTCGTTAACAGTTTGGTTGATCCTTTCTGCAGGTTTCACAATAGAAGGGCGCGTAGTCGATAACGGCTATTCACTTAGGCGAATAGCCATTAACAGTTTGGTTGATCATTTCTGCAGGTTTCGCCAAAGGAGGGCACATAGTCGTTCGTGGTTATTCCTTTTGGCGAATAGTCATTAACGGTTTGGTTGATCGTCTCCACATGTTTCGCCAAAGGAGGAGCCAGCTACTTTTGTGTGCCCGACAACTTCTGCCGCCCAAGGGCCCGCCCGATCAGGTGGACAAGCGACATGAGGCGGAACTGGTCGGGTCTTGCCCGGTCGGCGCTCTCTGAGGCAGGTGGGGGATCCGAATGGCGAACAAGCCCCAAAGCTGCAGGGAATATTCCACGAATTTGTAGTAGTTGAGAGGGCATTTACATCCAATGGAAAGCCCATGGGCATGTATAAATAGCCACTGTTGAGGGAATGTAAAGGGGGGAGAAGGAACAATTTCAATGGAATCGTTCTCCCTATTTCATTCAAATGTCATTTTACCCATTTCATGTGCTTGATTTCGCTTGAGCAGCAACCGGTGTTTGAAGGCCTTGGCCTAGAACAACATTGGTGCCCACCGTGGTTGTTGCTCGAGCTTATCATGGCACCAAAGAAGGAGAAGATGGATAAAGCAGGAACATCCGCGGCCGCAACCATTGCGGCGGCAGCGGAAGCAGCCACGCGAAATGATGAAATAGCAGCTACGGAACCACCTGCACCACAGCTGCAGATTGATAATATCGTAGCGCCAGGAGGGCGAGAGCAAATGTCGGATGGCGACGTCGAAAAAGTCGAGATCGACCAAAACGGCGATGAGGTCGAAGAGGATGAAGATGGCGAGACCACTGAGCAAGCTAGAAACCTGAAAATGCTGAATCAGTACTAGCAAGACATCCTCAGACTCTAGAACGAGAAGGAGCAGCTACTCATGCAAGCCGCTGCCCGTAACAGAGCCGAACAGACGCATAGGGCAATTAGGGAAGCCAAAATCCAGAGGGATAGATTGGCAAGAGAAATTCAAGGACTACAGGGAGCAAGCGCTGGAGGTGCCATTCGCACTAGTAGAAACATCATAATACCAGATGATAATCTTTTGGAACAAAATGAAAGTGCATATGACCCCACTTCACCCGAGTCGAAAGAACTCTACCTGTATCCATGGCCAGCCATCTACAAGCCCCGCATTCTTGTTTTCGATGGAAAGGCAAACCCAAGGAAGTTCCTCACGAGTTACGAAACTACGGTAACGTCTGTCGGGTGAGACACTCAAATCCTTGCAAAGTCACTCATCATGGCGGCCGAGGACATCACACATTGATTGGCCTTTATCCATCAAGTCCTAGGGCCAAGTCAGAGCAGAGCTGGTGTTCGCTTTCCAAGGATACCACCCAGGAATGAAAACAACGAGAGATTTGCTAAACTGCATCCAGCAAGACAACGAATCCTTGTCTGAGTTTTTGGAGATTCATTCAGACCAAAGCTCAGGTTCCGAATGCGCCAAAGGAGATGGTCATAGCAGCAGTCGTGGAAGGATTGGCCATTGGCCAGTGCGCAGCTCATTTTGCTAGGAATTATCCCACTTTCGAAAGGGAGTTGTTCGAGGTGATGAGACAATACGCAAGATCAGATGACGACTTGAAGAAGGGAAAAGTGACAAGAAATTCATGGAGACAAGCAGGCAAGGCCCCTAGGCCACCACAAACCCCAAGCCAGTGAAATATGACACCATTTTGCCCAATCAATAATCTATAAGAGCAACCAGAGCACAACCTAGGGGAACAAGGCCCCCAAAGGGCCACTGCTGAACTAGCAGTATAGAAGTTTTGATCAGTCTCCACATGGAGGGCGAGTAGGACGAGCTCCCCATGGCAGACGCAAAGGCAGAGGAAAAGGACGAGCCCAAAGAACACCCTATTGCGCCGTTTGTGGCAAAAACACAGGACACTTCACAAAAGATTGCAAATACAACAAAATAGCTGGAGAACTTAAGGAGAAAGATGAGGATGCAAGAAGTAGCGAAACATCTAACCATGTGTTCCACAACACCAGTCGCAAAATAGTAAACAACTAGGGTTACGACAGCCATTATCCATCGGCAAATAGCAGCGCTTTTCCAGCACCCTAGCTTTTCACATGGATATAGCCAGCATCCGTAAATCTGGCAACAACCCCTGTTTCTAGTGTACCAGCATTTCGCCCAACACCCAGGGCAGTTGGCAATGTCATCTTCGCCTATCCAGCAAGAGTAGCAACTTTCAAGCCGGCCTCAGCCCGCAAAGCAAGAAAATACTCAAGAACATCAAACAATAAACAATATCCTACCATTGTAAGGCCATATATTCGCAATCACTAGCAGATCAAACCAAGAGCATGAAAACAAAAGAGCCAGAAGAGAATTCAAAAGAAGAGTGCACACCGTCTCGCCAAGGGTACCGCTTAACAGGCCGGCTTGGTCCATGGTGCCCATTACCTTCGACAAAAATGACTTTCAAGTGTGGGATTTTCCTCACACAGACGCTTTCATAGCAACAACGAATATAGTTGGGTTCACTATACACAACATCCTGATAGGCAATGGAAGCTCCGCCGACATTTTATTCATCAAGCCTTTCGAGCAGATGAACCTAGACAGGCGAACGTTGTAACTGGGCGGAAACTCGTTGTTTGGTTTCACGGGAAAAAAGATAGACGCCTTAGGAAAGAAGGCAATCCTAGTCTCTTTCGCAGAAGGTGAGAAGGTCCGCATGGAAACCATAACTTTTGACATTGTCAACATGGATTACCCGTATACCGTGATTTTCAATAGAGGAGTTCTGAGCAAGTTTGAAATCACGATAAGACAAAGCTACTTATGCATGAAGATGCCATCCCTATTCAGCATCACCGCAACACACATAGATCAAGCTACATCCAGATGAATAGAAGGCAAACTTATCCTAGGTTACATCTTTGTAAATGAAGTTTCCAACAAACCGCCTAGCGAAGAAGAGGACAGTGAATACAAAGTCAAGCCAAGGGTAGAAGCAGCCGAAGACACTTAGAAAGCCCCACTCTCGAATCTGGTGCCAGAAAAATGTGTGCAAATGGGCTCCGATCTGGTAGAGGATGAAAACGATAGGATGTTGGCTTTTCTCCATGAGAATCAAGATGTAATCGCCTGGTCTGCAAAAAACCTGCAAGGGGTCAGCCGTGATCTCACGCAGCACAACTTGAATGTAGCAGTAGGGTTGAAACCCAAGAAGCAGAAGCTGAGGAAGATGTCCACAGAGAGGGTAGAAGCAGCAAAAGTAGAAGTGCAGAGGTTACTCGATGCTAGCGTCATCAGGCCTGTTCAGTACCCAGAATGGTTGGCTAACGTCATAATGGTCAAAAAGAAAAACGAGAAATGGCGAATGTGTGTCGATTTCACCGACCTAAACAAGTGCTGCCCAAAAGATCCATATCCGCTCCCAAGGATCGACAAGCTAGTCGATATCACCGCTGGATGCGAAGTGATGAGTCTACTAGACTGTTTTTCTAGGTATCATCAAATCTGGATGAATCCGGGTGACAAAGAAAAAACAAGTTTCATTACCCCAGGAGGAACTTATTGTTATCGGTGAATGCCTGAGGGATTACGAAACACAGGCCCCACCTTCTCGAGGATGGCAGATGGGGTCTTCGACAAGCAGAAAGGCAAAAATCTCATCGCGTATGTTGACGACATCATGGTCAAAAGCGATAAGAAGGAGACCCATATTCAGGACCTTCAGGAAACATTCGAAAACCTACGAAAGGCCGGCCTCAAGTTAAACACATATAACTGCATATTCTGCATTAAGAAAGGCAAAACAGCTTGACTACTTGGTATCGGCGAGGGGCATCTGTAGCACCTGGTTTTAAGAACAAAACCAAATACACACCATATGTGAGCCTAGGAAGTCAAATCACACATATGGCTACAAATAGAGGTAATATCAATAGACAATGCTTAATATATAGCGAACTCAATACAAATAATATAACCTTTGATAGTAGACAGCGGAAAACACTCTGTTCTTCAGGCAAAGGCTCCAAATCCATAGGGACAACTGACTGGTTGATCGTAAGCCTAAACTTCTCCAAACTCTAACAATCTGGTACCAATCCTGGATTTTTCCAAAGTACAGAAAAGTAAAGCAAGCGTAAGTAGATGTCGTACTCAGCAATATAACATGGGTTTATGAGGCTCAAAAGGTTGATACTGGTTTACAGCGATTAGCATTTTAGTGAGTCATCTTTTAGCAATTGAGTAGCAACAAGTTTAGCATAAGCCCCAAATAACCAAATGATCATGTAAACAAGATTAATGTATAGCAAAAGCAATAATCATAAGTGAGCATCTGTATCATCAGTATCATTGGTATTCATCATCTATTCAGTAAGGAGCCCAGGCCACTCGTGACCGTGAGCATGGCTAATATACTAGTTTTAGACTCTGTAGAGGGTGTACACTTTCACCAAGAGCCGTGATACCCATATACCCAGGTTAATTACTCCAAAACACTTTCAAGGTGCGCAGACAGGGATCACTATGAAGTCTTTCAAAGGTTCATCTAACAAGTGTAGCCCGCTAAGGTTTCTCCATCAATAAGCATGAACTCCCCTCCAACGGGTGACGAACAAAAATACAAAGAAACCAAAGTGCACCCTCTTGGCAGGCCGAGAACAAATAGATTGGAGCATTTCTTGCGCCTTTCAGTAAGCTACTACGAGCTAGAAAAGGTCCTTATACTTGACTAAAGCCAGAGCCATGTAGGACTCATGGTTGTACTATAAGTCCTAGGGAATCCACTTACAGATAAATCTTTAGGGAGAAACTAGAGCACCATAAAAATAACCCAATGCTCTAGCCCTCTTGAGCCATGTTGCTAAAAAGCCTCTTTTAAACGTTTATTGCATATACCATTAGTTAAGTTACAGATCATGATTATTTAATTAGAGCACTAGCAAAGTACTACCCAAATGCAAGTACCTAGGGTGTCAAGGTACAAGGTACAAAGTACTAGGATATCCTTAGAGGTAAACACATGCATATGAATTTAGTGTATTAAGGTTAATAGGAAACAAGGATGATCCCATACTATACTTGCCTTAAACTCTAATCTTCTGCTGATTCTCAACCTCCGAAAGATTGCTTCTTGATCATCAACGCAAAACTCACCGACTGGACATTTTCGTAGAACACCACACAAGCCTTCATGCAAACATACACGAAACAAACAATAGAATTAAATTAGAACAGTACACCAAACATATAAAACAACGAGTGAAAAGATTTTAAAATGTTCTACATGTTGCTACGAACACACAGGTGTGAAATGCACTCTAATCAGAACAACGGTAAAAGAAAAACGACTACCGTAAGATTCACTTTATCTGAGAAAAAGAAAATTATAGGCTTTATTTATTTTAATAATTATATAAAACATGTATAGGATTGAGAAATATCTAAATTTAATTAAGTCAAATTTATATTTGAATTAGGAAAAACAAAGTAAGATTAATCATATTTTAATTATCAATCCTAGTTGCATAATTTATTATAGGATTATAAAATTCCAGATATGGTAAACATTATTACTAACGCGTAGATTACATCGTTATGAATCTAACGCAATTTGAACGTGTCAAAACAGAATTAAAACAAAGATTCAACAAGTAGACGTACATAGACTCTATGGACAGTCCACATAGTTGGGGGACATCAAAAGATGATTTTTTGTTGAATTGAGGAATAAATAGAGAATCGTGATTTATTACGCATGAATGACATATATATGACATCAACGTAATCTTTAATCACTAATATAAAAGCACATCTTTAATCAAGCATGCATGCATGACTCTCATTACTGGTGCGCCGTTGGAATATTCTGTTGTTGGACGAACTGGGTGGCCACGACTTGCATCTACTGAACATGAAACATCATGGTGTCCAAATGAACTCGCATAGTGGAGCGCTAGGTGCTCGATTTAGAGAAGAAGATGGTGCTACACGTAACAGGACTCCTCCATGGACGGCGACGAAGTATCTCCGACGACCTCAGGAAAAAGGCCTACGGCATCGACGGTCTATTAACAGTGAGGTAGCGTGGATCACAGGGAGATTACCTAGGGGCTCGACGTGACCGGAGAGAGCTCTACAGTGGCACTGGGCCCGATGGATGGACGACGGCTTCCTACAAGAGCTTGGCAATACCGTGTGTTGTCTGAGCTACGGGGCAAAAAGAGGAAGGAAGGGAAGCGTCGACAGATTCATCACCTCGATTCGAACCACGGCAATGATGTAGCGAACGGTGGTGAAGCAGCTGGTGGTGCCAGCGGCGGTGGCGGTGTGTCTTCATGGATAAAGAGCTCCAGTGATGAGTAGAAGAACGATGACGTACAACTCGACAGGGCGGCAACGGGTCTTCGTTGACGCAATGCTTGTCAGTGGTTTGCAGACGGCGGGCACGGTTGCGGCAGTTGTAGGTCCGAGCTCGGTGAGATCGCGATCGTGGCGGCGCGAAGCTAGGGCGAAAATGGCGGCATGTAACATAGATGAAAAGAGGGGCACGGTTTGGGACCTCCAAGTTTTAAAGGACATCGGATGTGGGAACCAAGCCGTATCCCACAAGACCGAGCGACGGTGGCAGCGCTGCCATCAGACTAGAGTCCGATTGCTACACGGGAGGTAGGCGAAGGATGCAGCTGACATATGGGTCCGGGCGTAGCTAGCTAGCTGGGCTTGCACAGCTGCTGCTGCTAGGCCAGTTCGGCCAGCTGAGGGAAAAGGCCACTCGGGCCGAAAAGAGTAGAGGATGGAGGATTTCTCTTTTTCTTTTATTTTCTTTTATTTCAAAGTCATTTTCAAATACTTTTTAAAACACAGTTTGAATCATTTGGCGTTTTGGTCAAAACCACACATTAAAAAAATACAAATGCACCCGCATGCATGCACAGCAATGTTGCTAAACCTCATGATAAATTTTAACTTAATGAAAATTATGATTTTCCTATATTCTCATGAGCACAAAAATTAACAATTAAATCAATTTATCTCTATTTCAAAAGGAGCAAATTTTAGGGTGTTACAATTCTAACCCCCTTAAGATGAATCTCGTCCCGAGATTCAGAAGATGGTGATCAAAGAGATATGGATACTCTACCTTTATTTAGTCCTCACTTTCCCAAGTTACATCTTCCTTCGTTTGGCTACTCTACCATTGCACTTTAAACACTTCTCTTTCGTTAAGATCCAACGAGCGATTTCTAAGATCCTGGCTGGCTAATCTGCTTAAGCGTGATCGTCTCTCGTATTGAACTCCTCCAAAGGTGTTTGTTCCTCTACATTGACATCTAAAAAACTCATAGTACACTTTACTATCCTCTCTGTACACACCTTCTAATAGGTCATTCTCGTATTCCTCAGGTGTAGGTTGAATACCCACATACTAAATTTTTTCTCCTCACGGTGTTAGAAGCACTGAACGTTGGGCATACTTAATCACTCCTTTGCAAGCAGACAACCGTCCCATTCCAAGGATAACATCAATGTCCATTAACTCCAAAACATTAAGGTTTGCTTCGAAGTTTACCCCCTTTATGTCAATGCTAACTTTTGGGCATATGCGGTTTGCCTTCATTTCTCCTCATGGAGAGTTAACTATCACCGGTTTTCTCATTGAAAGCATAGTTATCTTATGATCTTCTACATATTCCCTAGAGATGAACAAATGTGAAGCACTAGGGTCAAACAAAACCATGGCAGGGGCTGAGGCTACTGGAATCAAGCCACACACAACCTCCTTTGCTCCATGAGTGGTAATCATATCCACATTGTTCAAACTTCCAGGGATGTAGTTTCGCTTTAATTTATTTCCTTGCACCTGCTTCTTATGGACATTTCACTCTGGCTCCTGCTGCTGTTGATTATGGCTTTGATTACTCTCAGCAAACTTCTCAAGACAGTCATGTTCATAATGTTGAATCTCACCACAATCATAACCTTCCTCACTAGTAGGAGTATTGGTCTTCATGAAGGTGATAATAGGAGACATGGCTCTTGAGAGATGAAATGATGCACTTCATTTTTGGGTTGATGATATTGATCTTGATCATTACTTCGAAGCAGATTCATAGGGTGTGATTGATATTCTGGTTGTGTAGCAAAACGGAGACAAGTGTTTCTTAACTAGCGTTGAAGATCACGCTTTCTCTTCTTCTCTTCCATCTCTCGACGCTTGTTCTCAATTAGAATTGCTCTGTCCACCAATGTTTTGAAGTTAGGATACACAACAGTCATCAAGTGCAATTGAAGTCCATTCAATCCTTTCAAAAAGTGTTTCTGTTTCTTAGCATCATTATCCACTTCTTCTGGAGCATAGTGTGACAACTGAGTGAACATATCGTGATACTCACAAGCAGTCATAGATCCTTGCTTGAGAGCTTGGAACTCATCTTGCTTGGGTTCTACCACACCTGTGGGAATGTGGTATGACCTAAAATTCTCCTTCAATTCCTGACAGGTGATAGCAAGAGCATTGTTGGGATGCCCATACTCAAATGACTCCCACTAGTCTTGGGCAGTTCCTTGTAGTTGACCCAAAGCATAAAGCACCTTCTGACGATCATTACACTGGGCTATGTTAAGTTGTCTCTCCACAGCTCTAAGCCAGTCATCCGCTTCTATTGGGTCACTTGTATGGGAGAACGTCGGTGGGTGTCCCTTCATAAATTCACTACGCTTGTCAATAGGGGGTGCTTGATGCTAGTTGTCCAGTGCAATTTGAACAATAGTCTATAATAGTTGAGTCTGCATCATCAAAGCTTGCTCTATAGTTGGAGGATTAGGTGGTGGTGGATTAGAATTGATAGCATTCCTTCGGTCATCATGCAAATCACTTCTCCTGGTAGCAACCATCTGTTTTCAACATGTATGCATTACGATTTAGTCGTTCATAGCATTCTTAATTGTAGCATCATGAGATGGAAAAGATAGGATTGATAGCATGAGAGGCAAGAGAAGGCCCAACTATAGAGATAACTGATTCTTCCAAATGAAGTACTAGATTGTACAAAACATTTGTCTTGCAACTTCTATAACTTGCTACCCCCCATAAGAAAAGGTCAACTAGGCGACACAAAAGGGTAGCTTACACCTTCTTCTAGATGAGTTAACTAGCATGAAGACGTTCTGACATCCCAAAGAAACTTGTGTGCAAGGGTATAAACAAGTAACCAGAAATTACTTGCGAGATGAAAAACAGCGCAGTAAAACAGCCGCATCTCGAGTTCTGTTATTCCGATGAAGCTGTACCATATACCGTTGAAAAGCTTAGAAAATTCTCTACAACTTTCTTATACAACACTTTCTAGATTCTACAGTTCACTTGGTCTAAAATAGTGCAAAACAGAAACTATGCCAGGCTTTAGACAGCATAGATGCACTACCTTGTGATTTCCATATCTCCCAAACCGTAACAGATAGCGGGGTGGTTCTTGCGTTCAGAGAAAGAAGATGAAGTCTACTTTTGTCCAGAATTTTTCCATGATTTTTGGTCATCGAAAAACTAGGATATAAACTAAAGAGGACAGGCTGCTCCAAAAAGATAGGGTAGAGAAAACAGGAGAAAACCAAAACCTGACTATTTATTTCATTAATCCTTATAGCTTAGGCCTATAAACTAAATGAAATTGTAGAGAAACCCCACAAGATCATTACAATCATTACGAAGATCCAAAACAAGCATAAGCACAATGACAAACTAACTAAACACTAAAGGTTCACACTTCACACATTGACTCAACTTGCGATTACTACCGTTCTCTTTATATTAAGGGCAAAGATCCTAATGCTCCTCTTCCGATGACGCAAGAAGGTGGTAAGAGAAGATTCTAAAAGCATATCAAGGCAATGAGTATAGATGAGACCAAAGGCTTAAAATAAGCATCGAGGAGGAGATAAATATGAAGGGTAGATATATAGTAGAGAAGAAAATATCAAGGTTTATAGAACAAGGGTTTTATAGCAATTTCAAAACCTTAAGATGGCCAATTTATAATTAGGCTTGCGTCCTACAGTCAGCATTGCTTTGATACCACTTTGTAGCACCTGGTTTTAAGAACAAAACCAGATACACACCATATGTGAGTCCATGAAGTCAAGTCACACATATGGCTACAAATAGAGGTAATATCAATAGACAATGCTTAATATCTAGCGTACTTAATACAAATAATATAACCTTTGAAAGTAGATAGCAGAAAACACTCCGTTCTTCAGGCAAAGGCTCCAAATCCACAGGGACAACTGACTGGTTGATCACAAGCCTAAACTTCTCCAAACTCTAACAATTTGGTACCCATTCGGGATTTTTCCAAAGTATAGAAAAGTAAAGCAAGCATAAGTACATGTCGTACTCAGCAATATAGGGGTTCATGAGGCTCAAAAGGTTGACACTGGTTTATTGCGATTAGCATCTTCATGAGTCATCTTTTAGCAATTGAGTAGCAACAAGTTTAGCATAAGCCCCAAATAACCACATGATCATGTAAACAAGATTAATGTATAGCAAAAGCAATAATCATAAGTGAGGATCTGTATCATCAGTATCATTAGTGTTCATCATCTATTCATTAAGGAGTCTAGGCCTCTTGTGACCGTGAGCACGGCTGATATACTAGTTTTACACTCTGCAGAGGTTGTACACTTTCACCATGAGCCGTGATACTCATATGCCCAGGTTAATTACTCCACAAACACTTCCAAGGTGAGCAGGCAGGGATCACTATGAAGTCTTTCAAATGTTTGTCTAACAAGTGTCGCCCGCTAAGGTTTCCCCATCAATAAGCATGAAATCCCCTCCAAGGGGTGACTAACAAAAATACAAAGAAACCAAAGTGCACCCTCTTGGCAGGCCGAGAACATATAGATTAGAGCCCCTCTTGCGCCTTTCAGTAAACTACAACGGGCTAGAAAAGGTCCTTATATTTGACTAAAGCTAGAGCCATATAGGACTCATGGTTGTACTGTAAGTCCTGGGGGAATCTACTTACAGATAAGTCCTTAGGGAGAGAAACTAGAGCGCCATAAGAGTAGCCCAATGCTCTAGCCCTCTTGAGCCATGTTGTTAAAAAGCCTTTTTTAAACGTTTATTGCATATAACATTAGTCAAGTTACAGATCATGGTTATATAATTTGAGCACTAGCAAAGTACTACCCAAATGCAATTACCCAGGGTGTCAAGGTACAAGGTACAAAGTACTAGGATATCCTTAGTGGTAACAAGGTAGATACATGCATATGAATTTAGTATATTAAGGTTAATAGAAAACAAGGATGATCCCATACTATACTTGCCTTAAACTTTGGTCCTCTACTGATTCTCAACCTCCTAAAGATAGCTTCTTGATCACCAACGCAAAACTCACCAACTGGACATATTCATAGAACACCACACAAGCATCCATACTAACATACACGAAACAAACAATAGAACTAAATTAGAACAGTACACCAAACAAATGAAACGCCGAGTGAAAAGATTTTAAAGATGTTCTACACGTTGCTACAAACACATAGGCGTGAAAAGCACTCACTCTAATCAGAACAACGGTGAAAGAGAAACGACCACCGTAAGATTCACTTTATCTGAGAAAAAGAAAATTATAGGCTTTATTTATTTTAATAATTATATAAAACATGTATAGGATGCCTGAGAGAAATATCTAAATTTAATTAAGTCAAATTTATATTTGAATTAGAAAAAACAAAGTAAGATTAATCATATTTTATTTATCAATCCTAGTTGCATAATTCATTATAGGATTATAAAATTCCAGATATGGTAAACATTATTACTAACGCACAATTGCAACCAGTCAAAATAGAATTAAAATAAAGATTTGACAAGTAGTTGTACATAGACTCTATGGACAGTCTACATAGTTAGGGGACATCAAAAGATGTTTTTTTGTTGAATTGAGGAATAAATAGAGAATGGTGATTTATTACGCATGAATGACATATATATGACATCAGCATAATCTTTAGTCACTAAAATAATGCACATCTTTAATCAACCATGCATGCATGACGCTCATTACTGGTGCGTCGTTGGAAGATTCTGCTGTTGGACGAACTGGGTGGCCACGACTTGCATCTACTGAACATGAAACATCACGGTTGTCCAAATGAACTCGCATAGTGGAGCACTAGGTGCTCGATTTGGAGAAGAAGATGGTGCTACACGTAACAGGACTCCTCCATGGACGGCAACGAAGTATCTCGGGCGGCCTCGGGAAAAAGGCCTCCGGCATCGACGGTATATTAACATGGAGGTAGCGTGGATCACGAGAAGATTACCTAGGGGCTCGACGCGATCGGAGAGAGCTCTGCAGAGGCACTGGGCTCGACGGATGGACGACGGCTTCCTACAAGAGCTCGGCAATACCACGTGTGGTGTGAGCTACGGGGCAAAAAGAGGAAGGAAGGGAAGCGTCGATGGATTCATCACCTCGACTCGAACCTCGGCAGCGGTGTAGCAAACCGCGGTGAAGCAGCTGGTGGTGCCAGCGGCGGCGGCGGCGTGTCTTCACGGACAAAGAGCTCCAGCGATGAGTAGAAGAACGATGACGTACAGCTCGACGGGGAGGCAATGGGCTTTCCTTGACGCGATGCTCGTCAGCGGTTTGTAGACGGCGGGCACGGTTGCGGCGGATGCAGGTCCGAGCTCAGCGAGATCACGATCATGGCGGCGCGAAGCTAGGGCGAAAACGGCGGCAGGTAACGTAGATGAAAAGAGGGGCACAGTTTGGGACCTCCGAGTTTTTAGGACGTCGGATGCGGGAACCAAGCCGTATCCCACAAGATTGAGCGACGGTGGCAGCGTTGCCATCAGACTAGAGTCCGATTGCTGCACGGGAGGTAGGAGAAGGATGCAGCTGACATACGGGTCCCGGCGTAGCTAGCTAGCTGGGCTTGCGCAGCGGCTGCTGCTAGGCCACTTCGGCCAGCTGAGGGAAAAGGCCACTCGGGCCGAAAAGAGCAGAGGATGTAGGATTTCTCTTTTTATTTTATTTTATTTTCTTTTATTTCAAAGTCATTTTCAAATCCTTTTTAAAATACAGTTTGAATCATTTTGTGTTTTGGTCAAAACCACACATTACAAAAATATAAATGCAACAGCATGTATGCACAACAATGTTGACAAACCTTATGATAAATTTTAACTTAATGAAAATTATGATTTTCCTATATTCTCATGAGCACAAAAATTAACAATTAAATCAATTTATCTCTATTTCAAAAGGAGCAAATGCTTGGTTGCCTAGTATCAACGAGGGGCATCGAAGCAAACCTTAAAAACATAGCAGCGATAGTAAACATGAAACCGCCAGCAAGCAAGAAACATGTACAGAAGCTCACGGGGAGGTTAGCATCATTGAACAGATTCATCTCGAGATCAGCCGAAAAGGGCTTCCCCTTCTTCAGAACTCTTCGAAGCTCAGACCATTTTGAATGGGGCATGAGCAGCAGCACGCCTTCTATGAACTCAAAACATACTTAACCAAGTTGACAACATTATCCAAACTGTTGCCATCAATGTTGTTGTTATATCTAGCAGCATCGCCAACAAATATCAATGCAATGCTGGTCAAAGAAAAGAACATGAAAACAAGATGAAGCAGTCCCCGGTATACTTCGTATCAGAGGCCCTATCAGGAGCAAAACTCAACTATTCCGAACTAGAAAAAATAGCATACACTGTGGTCATGGCATCAAGAAAGCTAAAATATTATTTCCAAGCCCATTGCATCAAAGTCCTTATAGTGCAATCGCTAGAAGCTCTATTTCGCAACAGCGAAGCCATCGGAAGAATCAGAAAATGGGCCACCAAGTTAAACGAATCCGTAGTGGATTTCGAACACCGATCCGCTATCAAGTCTAAAGCACTCGCAGATTTCATCGCAGATTGGACTTCGACAGCTTACGACACAACAATACAATTTGAAGAACCAATTTGGACTGTGCACTACGATGGAGCTTGGGGAATAAATGGTGTAGGAATAGCAGAGATACTAACGCCGCCAAAAGGCCCAAAACTTCGCTATGCAGCAAGACTGGAATTCCTCACTACCAACAACATAGCCGAATATGAGGCAATGCTCCTAGGGTTGCGAAAGCTCAGAGCTCTAGGGGTCGGGAGGTGTATAGTCAGGTCAGATTCCCAGGTAATAGTGGGACATGTCGAAAAAGAGTTCACTACGAAGGAACCCGAGTTGATCAAGTACTTGACAGCGGTAAGAAAGAATGGAGAAGCATTTCGCTAGCTTCACCATTCGCCACATTCCAAGAAGCGAGAATGTGGAAGCCGATGAGCTGGCAAAAGCAGCTGCGCATTGAGCACCAATGCTAGCGGATGTTTTTTTATCAAGAGCTGTCAGTCAAAGCAATACGAGAAGAAGAGGAACAGCCCAACACTGTACATGTTATCGCGAGCTATGATTATAGATCGCCCATATTCACCTACCTCAATGGAACCTACGAGCCGCACAGCAAGCATGAGATAGATAGAATGAACTCTAGGACGAAAAAAATATTCCATCATAGCAGGGAGAGTTGTACAAGAGCGGAATAGTCGCAAAAATGCTCAAGTGCATAAGCAGGGAGCAAGGAATTGAGTTGCTAAGAGAAATGCACGCATGAATGTGCGGGGCTCATAGGGGGCCACATGAAATCGCTCACAAAGCGATGAGTTAGGGTTTCTACTGGCCGACAGCAACAGAAGATGCCAAGGACCTGGTCCGCGGTTGTGAAAACTGTCAGATGTTTGCCATGAAGCAGAGAGCACCAGCTAACCTGACAAAATCAATAATCCCAACGTGGCCATTGCAGATATGGGAGTCGACATTGTAGGACCACTGCCGACTGCACCTGGAAATCTGCGTTTCGCTGTAGTAGCCTTGGAATATTTCACCAAGTGGATCGAAGCCAAAGCACTGGTGAAAATCACCTTGGGTACATTAATCAGTTGTGTATGGAAAAGGATTATCTGCCACTTCGGTGTTCCATCATACATCACAATCGACAATGGCAAGCAGTTCGACTACGCAAAGTTTAGAAGTTTTTGTAGTGAATTCAGCATCTAACTAGTGTTCGTGTCCATCAATTACCTAGAGAGCAATGGAGTAGTCGAAAGGGCAAATGGTTCGATTTTCAGTGCAGTATCAAAAGCGTTGTTCAATATGCCAAAGGGAAAATGGGTGCAGGAATTGGTTTCATCAGTTTGGGGCCACAACATCTCGCGCACCAGAACTATAGGGTTCACCCCATTTCGTCTCTTGTATGACGAAGAAGCCATCACACCAGAAGAGCTCAAGTTAGTATCTTTTTGCACCGAAATCGCAGCAACCACTCCGATACAATGGTATGTGGAGCTCGAAGCAGTAGAAAATGCTAGGTTGCAAGCCGCATCAAACCTCGACAAATATCATCAAGAAACGAAGACCTAGAGAGACAAGAAAGTATTGCGAAAGAACATCAACCTAGGGGACATGGTGCTAATTCGCCAACCCGACAAGCAGGGCAAGCTACAGTCATAGTGGTACGGACCTTTCATAGTGGCAAACATGGTCAAGCTAGGAGTTTATAAGTTGCTTAATGAAGAAGGAGTCAAAACAAATCACATGTGGAACGCAGACAATCTACAATGCTTCTACCCATAACATCTTCGCCCTTTAAGAGTGGTAATCTTTTCTTTCCTTCTCAATTGTGTAAACATTAAACAAGGATTCGCGCTCTTTTTCCTTATCGGGGAAGCCTTTGAGAAAAGGTGTGAGGTTTTTTAATGAGGCGATCCTATGTACCTTTTTTAAATTAAGTCAAACTTTTCCCCACATAAGGTCTAAAAAGCAAGACGTCGAAACAAAACCTGATCTCGGTAGGTCATGGATATCGACGATGGCCGATAACAATATAGGTTGTGCTATTTCGCGCTCGTGCAGAATGTCATGACCGGAAACTTTGCAACCCATAGCAAGCCTATAGGCTAAAACAACCTCTCGCTTCACCAAAAAGAAGTGAGCAAAAGGAAAAAGGCCAACAAGCCTCAACAGCGCCATGTCACACCAAAAAGGAGTGTGGGCAAGAGCAAAAAGCCGAATAGGCTATAAAACAGTCCGCACCACCAGAAAGGAGTGGTGGTGGGCAGGAAAGACTCGAAAGCCACAAAATTGCGTATAACACAAATTCAACTTTCAAGCAAGTCCTAATAACTCAATGTACGAAAGGGGGCAGAAGCATTAACCTAGCAGAAGCTTAATAAGCAACCTATCACACCAATCAAAATTTAAGACCCCATTGGGCAACCAGCACTATATAAGCAGATAGGGGCTGCCCCCTCAAGCTATCAGCCAGTGGGCAAAATAGAAAGAGTAGGCATTCCAATCTAAGAACAAGAGAGTTGGGCAGCTAAGAGGGGAGCCCTTGCACTTTTCGTGCAATGGCAAAGCCCCTCAGTCATATGAGGCCATCAGGGAGCAATGTATTTGCCACACCCCAAAAGAGCGAAGTATAGACTAAGAAGCTAAAAATGCACAAGGAGAGAGGTTGTAAAGCCAAAGGCATCAACAACCTAGGAATAAGAAGCATCAGGATTTCACAGCACACTAGGGCAACGGTTCTGGCCACAGACTCGAGATGGCTAGCCACACAAGCCACTGAATGGGGGGGATACCACAAGAAAACTCATAACATTCCCCCATCGAGCGAAGCCATGGCCAAAACAACCATAGTATTGACTACTTTATGGGTGCAGCTGCACTAGGAGCGAACATGTTAAAAACACTTCAGCTTCTTAGAATCGCCATGTTCCTCTGCCTCCGACGGTCATCAACGGGACTGGGCTAGTGCCACTTAGGGCAATTTAGCTAATTTCACCCCATTGTTTGCAACTTTCTTGCCCTAAATGGCAAGAGTACACATCTAGCCAACGGTCATCAACGAGGCAGGCTCGTACCATTCTGGGCAACATAGCTAATTCACCCTTTTGCTTCCAACCTTCCAGCATTATGCGTAGAGTAGACATTCAACATGAGAGGAAGGCAATGCAAACTAGTGCAACCAAGAAAGCACGTGAGAACATCAGTGAGCAATGTAATCTTGGCAAAGGAAGCTGGGTCCTGACGCCGCCAGTAACAATAAAATAAAAAATTGGCAAGCAAAGCATTTTGTGCATACATCTTTTGGGAGCCACGTTTCTTTCTTCGCCTAAACTAGCACCGAGGGGCAGGCAAATGAGTCTACTCGAGCGCACAACTTTTTGCTTTTCTGCTTGCCTGAAAGGTTGGGGGATGGCATTTCTCCTTTCACCTAAGTGACATGTCGAGGGGCTAGCAGAGGAGCCACCTCGAGTATCCGTCCTAGCGTATCCCCTCGCCTTAAAGGTTGAGGGGATAGTGTTTCTCCTTTTACCTAAGTGACATGCTGAGGGCTAGCAGAGGAGGCACCTCGAGTATCCTGTCCTAGCATATCCCCTCGCCTTAAATGTTGGGGGATGATGTTTCTCGTTTTGCCCTAAGAGACATGCCTAGGGGCTAGCAGAGGAGCCACCTCGACTATCCATCCTAGCATATCCCCTTGCCTTAAAGGTTTGGGGGACAACGTTTCACCTTTTGCCTAAGCAACATGCCGAGGGGCTAGCAGAGGAGCCACCTCGAGTATTCGTCCTAGAGTATCTGCTCGCCTTAAAGGTTGGGGGACAACATTTCTCCTTTCATCTAAGCGACATGATGAGGGGTTAGCAGAGGAGTCCACCTCAAGTATCCATCCTAGAGTATTCCCTCGCCCTAAAGGTTGGGGGATAGAGTTTCCCCTTTCGCCCTAGCGACATGCCGAGGGGCTAGTAGAGGAGGCACCTTGAGTATTTGTCCTAGCGTATCCCGCGTTTCCACTTTTGCCTAAGCAACATGCCGAGGGGCTAGCACAGAAGCCGCCTCGAGAGTTTGCCTCCATCCGAATCAAAACACATATGTACAAAGCTACGCGTAGGAAAAAACACACAACATAAATGAACAGCTTTACATAGACCCAACACAGAAGATTACCAACACCAAGTAATGCCCATACACCAAACTACACTTCGCCCCGCATAGGGCAAAGATAAAAGCTATACAAACGGTTTTCAAGATCCAATGTCATCTCCTCAACCGGCTCCTCCATAGGATCCTTGAGGCTAGATGCTGAGGACTCCCCGTGATTTTGTTTGGATTGCCTACATCGGGCCCTCTGCTCCTCCAAAATAGTTGGATCAAATTCTGAATAGAAGTGCCTATTAAGAAATCCTTCTTTCCAAAGATAGCGCCAGGAATTGCGACCTAAAAAAACCAGTCATACTAGACCTAGAGAATTTCTCACAGTGGCAAAACCACAAAAGGCCTCCAACATGAAAGCCATTGCAATTAATCATAAGCGCATAAGTATCCAAATGTTGCGTATGCTCCTCGTCCGGAACCTGCGCATCGAAACTACAAAGAGTTTAAGCTGTCTTACAAGCATTCAATCAAACAAAGTTTTCCAAAAGTTACAAACATCAACTCCTAGTTTTCTACCCCATCTTGAGCAGCATTGTCTCCAGGTCTGCCCACGTTGTCATCGCCTAGAACCTCAGCAACTGAGGTTGGCGAGGCCTCGGTATTGCTAGAACCACTCCAAGCCACACCCTCATGGGCGTTCCGCTCAGCAATATACTTCTTTACTTTCTCCTTGATCGCCACGCACTCTTCGACGGACTACATAACACATACCCAAAACTCATAAAAAACTATCTAGGCAACATATTGCACATAGGAAGGCAAAGCGAAAAGCAAAATGATTTTGAAACAGAACATAGTAGCCCATAGCAGGGCGACATCTTGGCCTCCTAGACGCCAAAAGCCTTCAAAGAACCTTTGACCAGCCTCATGAGCGTGGCTGGAGGCATTCCAGTAATTCTGAGGATCCTTGATCTCGAACTTTTTGAGATGGTCACACCCACACTCTTCCAAAGCTTGAGTGAAGGCGCGAAGCGAAACAAAAGAGGTGTACTCTCCGCCCAATGGTCATGTAGTCGCTCATGGTGGCTAGCTCATTCGCCAACCACTCCATGAAATCAACAACAGGAAGCATTAGGGGGAGCCTCCTGACTCTTCGCCAATGCTCTTAATAAGATCCTTGTACATGTTCAGCCGTCCTCTGGGCGCCAGCGACAAGCCTATTCCACTTTTCGAGTCTCCTCTTTTGGTACTCCTCGAAATCCTGACGCATCTTTTCAGCCTGCTCCTATGCAATCCTTGTGGGCGGACAGCATTCTTTTCGGCCAACTCCATGGCTGCCTCTAGCTCCTTCTCGAGAGCCCTAGATCCTTTCATCCTTGGCCGCAAGATGTTTTTCTAGGCCTTGGTGAAAAGCATGCCCTTGATGCTAAAGCCCTCGAGCCAAGAGCATAGCTTGCGAAAATGGGCACGCCATGTCAAATAGCTACGGGGCGGAAAATAAATGGCAAAACGAATATAGGTAAAGATATAACCACTTACAATAGCAGTGTGGAAATTCACAGCATCCACAAGAGATGAATTAGGAAATTTCAAAAGGTCCCTATCCAGCTCCGAAGCCAAGAATGAGCCGACACACGCGTCGGCGAAGCTGGCGGCACTCGAATTCTGCAACAGGCCAATCGTGCAGTAGTCCACATTGGCGATGACCCATGAACTTGATGCAACCCCTAAAGAATGAGCAATATGGTAAGTCTCCTCCTTTGTGGAATTCATTTCGCCTAGAAGAGCTCAACCCCAAATAAACTCGCATTTTCGCTATAATCCTCAGGGCGAGAACTTAGCTGCAGCGCCCCATGACCGAAGAGTTGCCCACGAACCAAATCATCGTTCAAGCGAATGTACTCCGCATAAAATCTAGACTTACCCTACAGCTGAGAGCCCAAAATGTCAGCAGACACCATAGGACTAGGGACTAGGCGAGCAGTACCCGCCTCTTCGGTACAAGCCAGCCTTGCCATTTTGTGCCGGTCTCCTTCAGGGCTCGCTGGCCTTGCACGAATTCTTCTTCACCTTCTTCATACCAGTAAAAAGGTCACCAATGGACATTGTATCCACCAGACCGAAGGCGTCGTTCACAACAGCGACCTTGGCTTTACTGGCCATCCTGTCAAAATTTGAAGGCGCCTGTAACACCAAAGGCAGCATCGCATTAGCGAAAAGTTAAAAACAAGAACAAACTAAGAAATGAAAGTACAACAAAAAACAACAACAACAAAAATATACAAAAATATACAAAAAAACATAACACTACCATTTCGGTCTAGACTTGCCCAAATTGGTGGGTCTGCCAACCATGACCATTTTGCTATTTCCCACCTTGCCAACAATTTCTCTTCCAATCCGCACATCGGCAGACTCAGTGAGACCACGTCCTCGGCCGCTAAGCTTTCGCTTACTAGACTCCATTGCAGTAGTGTTCATCCCACATCCGGCCGTCATCTTTCACGCCTACCTCGGTGTCATCAGGCCCCGCAACCACGGCCACCGAGGGTGGCGTCGTCAGCCGGAAGGCTAGTCGAAGGGCTGGATTGATTAGCATATCAAAGACCCATCGCTTCGAAGATGTGGTTCAATCACCTCTTCCCAGCCAATGACTGACACCGAGCCTTGTGCTCTCTGCCATAGTAAAATCCAACAATCCCTTTAGCCTTGTGTTCTATCAAGTTCACAAAGCTAAAATCGGTGGTAAACACATCCGATGGGGCGACGGCAAGACGCGGAAAGATGTATCCATCCCTCCACTCTATGTCAAAAAACTGAGTCTCGCTGCTCAACGGAGGGCTATCGCAAGCTATCCATTCCTCAACCAAATCCCGGCTAATCTGCCATCGCAATGTCAAAACAAAGGCGTCTGCACCTTCCGTATCGCGAGGCCCATCAGCGAAAATCTTGGCCAAGCAAAACCCCTCCATTGGCGTCATCTCTGAGACAAGTATATGTGTTTTCAAGCACTCCATTGGTCAAAGCCTCAACCACATCTTCATCGGAACACATGCGATGGTAAAACCAGTACTCGGTCCACTGAGGCCATTTATTCTAGTAGGATGGCACGATTTGCACAGTGCCTTTCGTCTTCTTCGAGACAAAATTATAGGAACCATAATGGGCCACCATCTTGATCTTGGTCTGCATGTCCATGATTGTAATCTTGTGAAAATGAGTCACATAGTAGCGAGCGAATGTGTTCATGCTCAAGGTGCACCCGCACATCTTGAGTGCCATGGCGAACACGCTAAGCCATGCGAAAGTGTTAGGGGTTAGCTGATGGATCTATAGGTTGAAGCGCTGCAAAACCTCGCCCACAAAATCTTCACACAGGAAACCGTAGCCCAGCTCCAAAAAAAACTCAGAAGACAACCACCTCATAGGGCTTTGGATGGGGCACCTCTTCTCGGCCTAGAGCATGACACAAGCCGCGAAGTGAAGGCTTTAGAATACCTCGCTCAACATACTTATCATGTTCCGCTTCTATGACACGTGAACGGCCCAGGCGATAAGTAACCAGACTCAGATCCGGTTTGTCCCGAAAAGCGGCAGGGCACTGGCCCCATAGTTTTCGCCCTCCACACCTTCCTCCACTACCTCCACATCAGGTATCTGTCCCCTCGCTAGAATAATCATGCGAAGGGCCATAGGCACTCGCACCGAGTCCTTCCTGTGCCAGACTACTTGTCGTGCACATTCGCCGAATTTGCCAAATTTCGCTCAGACCCGCCTTGCAAATGGGTCCGAGATTCTGATCTAGAAGTGTCAGATGAGCTCCTGCAGGACAAGCCACCACCAGACGATGACTCACTCGACATCTATCCAAGCAAGTTACATACGAAAAAACCCAAGAAAAACCAAAAATAGTAAAGAGGCGAAAAGGGCCACAAGCAATGAAATAAAATGAAATGCACAAAAAGGAAGTAAAGGCGAATACAACAAAGCTAATACGTACCTGTGAAAAAGCTCGGCGAAGGCTAGAGTCCTGGCAAAAGCAACCAGCCAAGCGAAAACCCAAGCGAGAAGCCAAAGAGCTGAACGGCTCGGTCCTCAATCGAAGGCTGAAGATGAGATGAGCGCACACGGCTCTCCCGGCTTGGAGGGTTTTATTTGGGCACCCACCGAGCCGGGCGCGTGAAACAATTACACGACGGGATCAGTTCAAATTTTGAGAAATAGTTACACGACACGATAACTCAAAAAACTGTTACAAATTGTCCTAAAAATAATAATAATATAATAATAATAATAACAATAATAAACCAAATAAAATACATACACATATACGTACATAGCAACAATAGAGACCTCCACCCTTCGCCTAGGACGGCGTATGAGCCCCATTGTGGGACAGTACCATAAATTCACAAGGCAAACGCACTCGGATCAAGAACCTCCTCATGCGTTTCCAAGGGGCTAATGTTGGGGGCATGCCCTGCCTATGGGCACCCTGAGAGCCTCATTCGCCATCCCGGTTTGTCACGAAAATAGAATAAACGGAGTTAGGCTCTAGCACGCTCAGCATTTCGCTATATTGAAAGGCGAACGGGCTGACCATATACGATAAAAAGGATGAGTCGAGCCCCCTCCCCGCCACAGCGAAGCGAGGGCGGCACTCGCCGTCCCAGTCCTCAGACACCCCTTTTCGCTATAGCGGTAAGATGGACTCTGTGGCTGAAAGGTCCTTGTGTGGTTTTGGTAATTGACTGACAACCTAGGCGGACTAATTAGTGTTTATGTGAGATACACAGGTGATTAGTCCACAAACACATGTGTGTGAGCAACATATGCCATGAAGGTGAAAATGGCTTGGAGATGTTGCAAAGCTCACACATGTGATGATGAAGGAGCTCATTGCACATGAGACATGACATTAAGTCATGTGATCAAGGTGGAGAAGATCAAGACAAGACTTGGCTTGATGGACCGGTTGCAAGCGTGAAGGGCAAGTCAGAGGCTTTGGTGCGATAGATCGTATGGCGGTGAAGCATTGAGCAAGACATGGCACCGATGGATGAAGGCAACGGTGAAAGGCAAGTGAAGTCAAGATCGATGAACCAATATGATCACGTGATGATATGAAGTGGATCATATCATTGTTGATCATGTTGGTGCATGTGTTGCATCGACATTGGAGGAGATGGAATGGAATGCGCAAGGCAAAGGTATAACCTAGGGCATTTCATTTCACCGGTCATAGGTGTGTAGAGAAGTTTATGACCGGGTTTAGGATAGATGGCCATACTATCAAGAGGGGCAAACTTGTTTGCATATCGGTCATCTAGTGCCACTCGAGTGATCTAACTTTGCATCGTTGCTAGGATCGAGTGGCGTGGCAAGTTGAGTGGCTAACACCCTTGAAAATGTTTGTGAAAATATGCTAACACATGTGCACAAGGTGATACACTTGGTGGTTGGCACATTTGAGCAAGGGTAAAGAAGATAGAGTTGAAAAGGAGTTAGTCGCGCTGGTTACAGAGCTACCGGACGTGTCCGATATGGTGACCGGACACGTCCGGTATTTGGCGACGTACTCAGCGACCGGACACGTCCGGTCGCCACACTGGACGTGTCCTGGTGTGAATCAGAAAACTGCGGTGTTCGGCAGTACAGTCGATCGGACACTGGTAGCAGTCTGGTCAAGTGTGACCGAATGTGTTCCGGTCATCAGTGGGTACTTAATGTACTCGATCGGACTGCTGAGGCTCAGCGTTCGGTCAGTTTCTAACAGATACGTCCGGTCAGCCCTAGAGGCTTACTGGACTCGACTGGACACAATGGCTGAGCGTCCATGTCGTTTCATGCTGAGCAGTTTGGTCGTCGTGTCAGAGAGCTGTTGGAGGCAACAGTGGGACACGTGGTGGTCAGAAAGCTACCAGACACGTCCGGTATTCATGATCGGTGCAGTCTGGTGCAGCGTCCGGTGCTATGTCTGGTCGACCCGAAAAACAGCCCAGTGAAGGGGTAATGGCTAGTTTTGCCCATGGGGTTATAAATAGAAGCCGTGGTCGGCCTTTGGCCAAGAGCTTGGACAAGGGGAGCACACTAGAGCCTTGGTGGCTTATGTAGTAGTGCTTGGGATCCCTCCATCTCACACATACTTGATAGTGATCATCCGATTGTGTGAGTGAGCGATTCTAGTGTGATTGCATCGTGAGGTTGCATCGAGTGGCACTAGGTGATCGAGTTGCAAGCTAGTGGTGCTTGTTACTCTTGGAGGTTGCACCACCTCCTAGATGGCTTGGTGGTGGTCTCCGTTGAAGCCCGCAAGAAGCTTGTGCGGTGCTCCGGTGAAGAGCTTTGTGAGGGGCATTGTGCTCGCCCCTGCAGGAGCCGCGAAGAGCAACTTTAGTAAAGCGTGTCATTGAGCTACCCTCACTTCCGGGGTAGGTTCTTGTGGCGCCCGACGTGCGGGCTTGGCGGGTGATGCCAATTAGCCGCCGAACCACCAAGTGAGCTGGTCGACACAACGGGGACTAGCGTGTTGGCAAACACGTGAACCTCGGGAGAAAAATCATCCTGTCAACCTTGTTCTTCCCATTGGTTTGCATCCCTGTTACACAAGCTTGCGATTACTTTCATATACATTGAGCTTGTGTTGTTGCTTTTGTAATTAGTTAGCTTGTGTAGCTTGCTAGTTACCTTCTTGCTTGTGTAGCATAGAAGTAGCTCCCTTGCGTGGCTAATTTGGTTTGTGTAACCTTGTGAGTCATATTGCTTAGTTTGTGTAGCTAAGTAATTGCGCTCTCTAATTTGGCATTGGTTGCCTTGTTATTGAGCATTGCTAGTGAGCATTAGGTGGCTTTGTGCTTTTGCTTACTAGCATGTGTAGGAGCTCCCTTGTTGCTTAAAGTACTAGTGGCATAGGTTTGTGTGACCTTACTCCTAGAATTGGTTAGGTGAGCTTTAGCTAGCCCTGACACCTTTGTTGCATGATTAGTATCTTTGAAAGGTGCTAGAGAACATAGATAGAGGGGTGTAGTCTTGGCTAGACCGATAGTTATAATTCCGCACTTGTTTCGGTTAGCCGACGTAATTAATTTTAGAAAGGACTATTCA
Source organism: Miscanthus floridulus (assembly GCF_019320115.1). Lineage (NCBI taxonomy): Eukaryota > Viridiplantae > Streptophyta > Magnoliopsida > Poales > Poaceae > Miscanthus > Miscanthus floridulus. The sequence goes on along the minus strand of NC_089580.1, from coordinate 117,221,273 downwards.
CCCCCCTCTAGTCCGCCATCTCGACCCTACAAGTGGTATCAGGGCCCGGTCTCTCATTTGTGGTCTTCACCGACCCGAGAGGATGGCGAACTTTGGGCTAGAAGTTGTTTGTGACACACACATTTTTGATGGCACATACTATGCATGGTGGAAACGTCATATGCTTGATCATTTCTGTGAATTGGGTCCCAAGGCATGGTGGATCATTGTTGTTGGTTTTTCTCGTGATGCCTTGGATAAGGATAACCTCACCCAAGCACAAGAGGATTGCTTACAACTTGATCATCGCTCTTTATTATCTAACGTGTGATGTACATGATGATATTTTTAGACGTGTGTGGGACTTGGAGAGTGCTCATGATATGTGGCTAGCACTCCAAGCCTTTTACGGTGACTCCTCCACATGGGATGATGGTAAATTCAAGAAGGAGGATGAACCAAAGAAGGAGGCGCATGAGTGTGTTGAGCATAACCACAATTTGGTGATTGTGGAAGATTGCTCCACCTCATGGTCAAGTGATGATGATGATCGATCCACTACAAGTTCACTTGACAAGGTTGATGATGACACCACAAGTGTTGCAAGTGATGATGCTACCCCATGCACACTTGATGGTAATGATGGTTCATGCTCAAGCCATGATGAAGATGCTACTACATGCTCTCCAACCACACCACATTGTCTCATGTCACAAGGTGACACCAAGGTATCAAATTATAATGTGGTTGATCATGTTGATTCATATGATGAGCTTGTTAGTAGACTTGCTAGCATGACCATGTCTTTAGAAAATGAGAAAGCTAAAACATTGAACTTAGAGAATGAAAACTCATTTCTAAAGAACTCTTGTGAAGAACATAAGAAATTACTTGATGCTTATAAATCTTCACATGATGAGCTTAAATTGAATCATGAGACACTACTTGCATCTCATGATGAATTATTAGAACAACATGCTTCTCTCATTAAAATGTTTACCAAGAAACTTAAAAATAATGAGAATTCATCACATGGGTCACTTGATCAATCACATATTATTGCTAACCCTTATGATGTAGGCAAGAAGCATGTATCCACCTCTTGTGATGATTTATTAGATATGCCATGCTCTTCACAATTAGATGCTTGTTCTACTTCTATGTCTTGTGAGACTAACCTTTTGAAGGAGAACAATGAGCTTAAAAATGAAGTGAAGAAATTGAGCAACAAGTTAGAGAGGTGCTATAACTCTCAAGTCACCTTTGAGCATATGTTGAAGACTCAAAGAAACTATGGTGACAAGTGTGGCCTTGCTTCAAGAAGAAGATGACAAAGGGTGAAAGAAAGAGAGAGAGAAAGATGAAGAAGCTACAACAAAGAAAGCTCTCTCATACCATGTGCTACCGGTGTCATGAAGCGGGACACCTTGCAAATGGTTGCCCTAACATTGAGAAGCTCAAGAAGATAAAAGAAGAAGAGAGGCTAAAGCATGTGAAGTGCTTCAAGTGCCGCACTTGGGGTCATCTTACCTCAATGTGCCCAACCAAGCAATTGGTGAAGCAACAAGTGAAGCCTCAACCAAAGCCACAAGTTGAGCAAGAGAAGACACCCCAAGTTCAAATCAAGATCAACCATGAAGATGGTGGTGACTTGATGATAAAGAAGAAGAAAACAAGAAGGGGTGGAAAGGCAAGGCATCCAATGCAAACTCAAGATGCCAAGATGATGAGCAAGAATGAAGATGAGAAGAAAGATTATGCTCACATCAAGTGCTTCAAGTGTGGAAGTACGGGACACTTTGCCTCTAAGTGTCCTACCAAGCTTGAGAAGAAGGATCAAGCAATCTATGAGAGGCAAGGCAATGAGAAGCACCACATGAGCAAGGAAGAGAAGGCTCAATCAAAGAGAAAGTGCTACTCATGCCGGGAAAGGGGACACATGGCACATTCATGTCCCCTAGGTGATATTTCTAAGCCTATTTCAATTGTTGATAATAATGTGCTTAGAAAGGATGGTAATGGTACCTCGATGGTTGCTATTGCAAAACATCCCGCTACTCATACTAAGGCTATGCCTAAGTATGTTACTCCTAACTTGAGAGGACCCAAACTATTTTGGGTACCATCAAAAAGTGGATGATTGTTTGTAGGTACCAACGGCATTGGAGGCTTGGTTCAAATGATATTCATCTTGTTGATCATGAAGTTGAGCCAAGTATTGCTAAGTGATGATCATTATCCCAATGCCATGACAAATTGAATGAAGTCCAAATGTGCTACAACATACAAGTGCTATAATTCAAGTTGTTGGTGATTCATTGGATATATTTGATGACTTGCAAATAATTGAGTTGAAGCTTGCTAGTTGGATGATCATGAGCTAACCAAGGTATATCTCTTGTTGATCATTTCATTTGGGTGCATATGAGTTGATTGAATTGGATAAATATGCAATGTTGCTTGCTATGAGATGTTTGAATGGATAAATTGATTAGTAGTCAAGTTTGGATTGATTTGTGTTGGATAAGTTCATAAGATGACATTTAGTAAGTGGATTGAATGGATTTATATCTTGTGAAAGTATTCAAACGAGTTAGTTTCAAGTTTGATTCATATTTGATGAAGTATAGCTCAAGTTGTTGAAATCTATCCTATATTGCAAAATCTGAGCTAGCTGTGATCTTAGCCATATTTGAGTAATCAAAACCTATTGGATTGGCATGAAAATTAGGTGTACATGCTCTAGACTTATGTTATGAGATGCTGTAGAAGTTTCATGAGAATTGGATAAGAGATGCTTCGGTTTTGAAGTGGATCTTGTCAGCTATAGTGCAGCAGTTTTCAGCATGTAGCAGTGGTGGAAGAATTGATATATGGCAGCAATCTAGAAGTCAGATAAAGCTCAAATTTTTACAGATGCTAGATAACTTAGTAAAGAACATCTCCACCAAATTTCGTGGTATTTGGATTTGTACTTTGAGAGATATGCTTATTTCTTTGAAGGGTACAAAATCTGTCAGAAAAGTGACAAATGTTGGATTGATCTAGAGTCACTTTGATTGAAAGGTCCTCAAGTTGGAAACATGTTTACAAGTGTTTGAGGTACCTAAGTTTGGTTTTGAGATGATCTAGAAGCATGACAAGATATGAGTACAAGGCCATTTGATTGTGGAGTGTACTTTGCACACATTCGGTACTCAAATTGAAAGATCAAGATCAAACTCAAGATGAAGTTGAAGTTTAAGTTCTAGTGACTATTGGAAATCATTTGGTAGAAAGAAAAGGACTTAAACAAGAAGAAAGAAAAGGACTTAAAGAAGGAATCAAGGTTACTCACCAAGTTAAGACCATCACTTGGATCAATCAATCAAGTCATTTCAAGTGGGTATCAAGAATGATTCTTGGAGAGAGGTCACTTCTCCCTAGTGTAGGGGCTTGCCAGCCTATGTGTAGGTGAACCAAGTGTGGTACTTGGAAGGCTAACATGGAAGTGGTGATCCGAGGAACATTTGAGATGCTTAGTTGAAGCAATCAAAAGGGTTGATAAAAAAAAGCAAGCAACACCCAAAAGAGAGCTAGTCATGATATTTTAAGTGGTATTCTCAAATTGATGCTCTCATGCAAGCAAAGATCAAAAGATAAAGCAAGCCAACCACAACAAGAAAGTGCACTTGATCATAAGTGGTATTCATTTCATATGGGTGAAGAATAAAATTCAACATGGTATCTATTGGTCTTCACCAAGCTTATAATTGGACTTCACATTGCTATTGGAGTAATGAATTGGAATCTATGAGACTATCCTCTACTCCAACATAGCAAAGGTATCATTGTAATGTGCATGATCATTTCATCCCTTACTAGTATGCGGTTAGTGCATATAGTTCATACTTCATAGGATCATGCATAACAAATGAAATGTTTAAATTCATAGCCTACCACTATTGTTTGAATGATTAATTGATCTAGTGGTTAGTATATGAATTTATTCATGAGCTAGTAAACCCAAGTACTTGATTTAATTTAGATTGCCAATAAGTGACAAGTACAACATTGCCAAGATAACCCTTGCAAGAGGTGTGAAGAAGCTTGTCATTGGTTCAAACCAGGACTTGGAAGCTTAGGCAAATCAATTTAGTTCAAGTCAATCATAGAAGCTCATGATAGTGATAAGAGTATAAGCACAAGACAACAATGCAAATGGATATCTAGTTTGTATATTTCAAATTGTATCTAGACTCAAGTATTTCATCAAGAATCTACAAATGATGACTAGATCAACTCACAAGTGATATCTTATAAGTGGTACTCATAAAGATAGCAAATGTTCAAGAAATGGTCTTTATTGATAAATCAAACAAGTGGTTCCATACTAGAAGATTCTTTCAAATGGTATTCACTTCATACAAGTGGTATCGTATCTATACATAGTATCAATCATGCAAGACGATGGTTCCACAAGTGATCCTCAACTTTAAGTGATCATCAAATAAAGAATGCATCCCTCACCTACAAGAGCTCAAGTGTATCAAATGGATGACCCATGCTATCACATAGGGGGAGGTGTCCCACAAATTGATATCAAGATCAAAGATACTATGTGTGGTATCTCAAGAAGCCCTACGCAAGATACAAGGGGTACAAGGTACAAGTGATATTTACAAATGGTGTCATTTCCAACAATCAAGTAATGTCCATAAAAAATCCAAGATTCAGGCCTCAACCATCTACCCCAAACGTATACCTTTGCATCAATGAGAAGCTCACCTTTTATGGAAATTGATGACAAAGGGAGAGAGATTGTACAAAGATATGAAAGCCTTTATAGGGGGGAGAGATAAATTGTGTAAGGGGAGAGATAAGTTATGAAAGCTTAGGAGGTTGGACATGAATATGGACAAAGATGGAGCAACATTGGAGAAAAGAGATGGATCAAAATTTCTTGGATAAGAGAAGCACACAAGTAGGGGGAGCAAGCTCATGAACTTTGATTGATTGCATTTGATATGTGCATATTCATGTGCTTGCTTGCATTGCATAAAGCTTTCAAATTCAATATGCATGCTTGTGTGGTGTATGCTAGTTATAGAACTTGAATGATGATTTGATAACTAGCATGCATAGGATGATAGCTAGACACTTGGTATGCTTTTCAAGTAATGCTAGTACCTTGCTTTTAATGTTGATCTCACAAGGTATCTAGTGCTTTTATTTCCAAGTGATATCTAGCTAACCATGGTGCTAAGGATGAACTTAAAGGTGCAACTCCGATTGGTACACTGCTTCAAAGGTTTATTCTATACACCTTAGCATCATTTTGTAGTAATTACTCTCCCACAATTTTAGTCTATGCATATGTGCGAGCTTAAAATCAAACATTCTAGCACATATGTAGGGGGAGCTAAAACTACCATCTCGGGTTTGTGGTACTTGTCCAAAATCATTTTCACATGGTAAAGTTGCTTGGGCAAGCAACATGAATCCAAAAGAGCTTAATTTCCTATATCTTTGTAGAGTTGTCATCAATTACCAAAAAGGGAGAGATTGAAAGGTCCTTATGTGGTTTTGGTAATTGAGTGACAACCTAGGTGGACTAATTGTGTTTATGTGGGATACACTAGGTGATTAGTCCACAAATACATGTGTGTGAGCAACATATGCCATGAAGGTGAAAATGGCTTGGAGATGTTGCAAAGCTCACACATGTGATGATGAAGGAGCTCATTGCACATGAGACATGACATTGAGTCATGTGATCAAGGTGGAGAAGATCATGACAAGACTTGGCTTGATGGACCGGTTGCAAGCGTGAAGGGCAAGTTGGAGGCTTTGGAGCGATGGACCAGCGTGGCGGTGAAGCTTGAGCAAGACTTGGCACCGATGGACGAAGTAACGGTGAAAAGCTAGTGAAGTCAATGATCGATGAACCAATATGATCACGTGATGATATGAAGTGGATCATATCATTGTTGATCGTGTTGGTGCATGTGTTGCATCGACATTGGAGGAGATGGAATGGAATGCGCAAGGCAAAGGTATAACCTAGGGCATTTCATTTCACCAGTCATAGGTGTGTAGAGAAGTTTATGACCGGGTTTAGGATAGATGGCCGTACTATCAAGAGGGGCAAACTTGTTTGCATATCAGGTCATCTAGTGCCACTCGAGTGATCTAACTTTACATCATCGCTAGGATCGAGTGGTGTGGCAAGTTGAGTGGCTAACACCCTTGAAAATGTTTGTGAAAATATGCTAACACATGTGCACAAGGTGATACACTTGGTGGTTGGCACATTTGAGCAAGGGTAAAGAAGATAGAGTTGAAAAGGAGTTAGTCGCGCTGGTTACAGAGCTACCGGATGCGTCCGGTATGGTCACCGGACACGTTCGGTATTTGGTGACGTACTCAGCGACCGGACATATCCGGTCGCCACACCGGACGCGTCCGGTGTGAATCAGAAAACACGATGTTCGGCAGTACAGTCGATCGGACACTGGCAGCGTCCGGTCTAGTGTGACCGGACGCGTCCGGTTGTCTGTGGGTACTTACTATACTCGACCGGACACTGAGGCTCAATGTCCGGTCAGTTTCTAACAGACGCGTCCGGCCAGCCCTAGAGGCTTACTGCACTCGACCGGACACAGCGGCTGAGCATCTGGTCATTTTCGTGCTGAGCGTCCGGTCGTCAGTGTCAGAGAGCCATTGGAGGCAACAGTGGGACACGTGGTGGTCAGACAGCTACCGGACATGTCTGGTATAGCGACCGGACACGTCCGGTATTCGCGATTGGTGCATCCGGTGCAGCGTCCGGTGCTGCGTCCGGTCGACCCAAAAAACGCCCAGTGAAGGGGTAACAGCTAGTTTTGCCCATGGAGTTATAAATAGAAGCCGTGGTTGGCCTTTGGCCGAGAGCTTGGACAAGGGGAGCACACTAGAGCCTTGGTGGCTTGTGTAGTAGTGCTTGGGATCCCTCCATCTCACACATACTTGATAGTGATCATCCGATTGTGTGAGTGAGCGATTCTAGTGTGATTGCATCATGAGGTTGCATCGAGTGGCACTAGGTGATCGAGTTGCAAGCCGGTGATGCTTGTTACTCTTGGAGGATTGCCACCTCCTAGACGGCTTGGTGGTGGTCTCCGTTGAAGCCCTGCAAGAAGCTTTGTGCGGTGCTCCGGAGAAGAGCTTTGTGAGGGGCATTGTGCTCGCACCCGCGGGAGCCGTGAAGAGCAACTTTAGTAAAGCGTGTCATTGAGCTACCCTCACTTCCGGGGTAGGTTCTTGCGGTGCCCGACATGCAGGCTTGGCGGGTGATGCCAATTAGCCGTCGAACCACCAAGTGAGCGGTCGACACAACGGGGACTAGCGTGTTGGCAAACACGTGAACCTCGGAAGAAAAATAATCGTGTCAACCTTGTTCTTCCTGTTGGTTTGCATCCCCTGTTACACAAGCTTGCGATTACTTTCATATATATTGAGCTTGTGTTGTTGCTTTTGTAATTAGTTAGCTTGTGTAGCTTGCTAGTTACCTTCTTGCTTGTGTAGCATAGAAGTAGCTCCCTTGCATGACTAATTTGGTTTGTGTAACCTTGTTAGTCATATTGCTTAGTTTGTGTAGCTAAGTAATTGCGCTCTTTAATTTGGCATTGGTTGCATTGCTAGTGAGCATTAGGTGGCTTTGTGCTTTTGCTTACTAGCATGTGTAGGAGCTCCCTTGTTGCTTAAAGTACTAGTAGCATAGGTTTGTGTGACCTTGCTCCTAGAATTGGTTAGGTGAGCTTTAGCTAGCCCGACACTTTTGTTAGCATGATTAGTATCTTTGAAAGGTGCCTAGAGAACATAGATAGAGGGGTGTAGTCTTGGCTAGACCGATAGTTATAATTCCGCACTTGTTTCGGTTAGCCGACGCAATTAATTTTAGAAAGGACTATTCACCCCCCCTCTAGTCTGCCATCTCGACCCTACAGCGGCCGGGACCGAGCCCTGTCTAGTTCTTTTCCTTTTCGCTCTAAGCGAGTGGCTCGCTGGCTAACCTGGCTATTCTCTTAGGCGAATAGTCGTTAACAGTTTGGTTGATGGTTTCTGCAGGTTTCGCCATAGAAGGGCGCGAGTTGATCATGGCTATTCACTTAGGTGAATAGCCATTAATAGTTTGTTTGATCATTTCTGCAGGTTCCGCCAAAGGAGGGCACAGTAGTCGTTCGTGGCTATTCGTTTAGGCGAATAGTCGTTAACGGTTTGGTTGATCGTTTCCATAGGTTTTGCCAAAGGAGGAGCCGGCTACCTTCGCGTGCCCAACAATTTCTGCCCCCAAGGGCCCGCCCGGTCGGGTGAATAGGCGACATGAGGCGGAACCGGTTGGGTCTTGCCTGGTTGGCACTATCTGAGGCAGCCGGGGGCTCCGGATGGCGAACAAGCCCCAAAGCTGCAGGGAATATTCTGCTAATTTGTAGTAGTTGAGAGGGCATTAACGTCCAATGGAAAGCCCACGGGTATGTATAAATAGCCCCTGTTGAGGGAATGTAAAGGGGGGAGAAGGAACAATTTCAATGGAATCGTTCTCCCTGTTTCGTTCAAATCTTGCTTTTACCCATTTTGAGTGCTTGATTTCGCTTGAGCGGCAACCGGTGTTCGAAGGCTTTGGCCTAGAACGACACCCATCAACATTGATCTATAGAGAGCCCTCCTTCGGTGGTCACCAGTGCATGTTCGGCATCGTTGCTCGCACAGGAGTCTCTTTGTTTACTGCCCCACAGTTGACAGCACGCCTCGAGTGCCTAGTCCATAGCTACACCCGGATCAATAGGCGTCTTGTCATGCCGGCAGTCATTCCTGCTTCGCCAAAGGGACCACATAGCACACATGATGACGCCTCTATCTCCCTCTGGACATACAGAGTCATCCATCAGGTCTCGTGCCCATGTCCTAGGACAAAGCTTTGGCAACTTAATCCCTGTGAAAGTTCGGAACTTGTTCTAGAACTCAATTGCGAAGGTGCATTGGGTGAGTGTATGATAGGTAGTTTCATCTTCCATTCCACAAAACACACATGTCCCTGCCGGTTCTATATGCCTGCGGTGCAAGTTTGCCTGATAGAGCATAAAATCATTTGACACTCGCCACCAGAAAACTCTAACCTTTGGTGGGATTTTGCATTTCCACAGCTTCTGCCAGTAAGGGTCATCAACCGCTACAAAACATGAAGCCTTGCCTTCCCTATGATTCTGGTCATGAGTTTCTTGCTCGACTAGCAACCTGTAGGCCGAGCGAACTGAATAAAGGCCGTGCCGCTCCCTGGACCAGGCCCAAAAATCTTATTGCCGGCGCCCCAGCGGGATCCTTCTCACCGCTTGGACATCGATCGACAACAGATTATCATGGAGCGCTTGAACGTTCCAACTGCTCCCATTCTCGGATAGGAGCTCACTAACTCGTGTTGCCAAGGCACCGGGATTAGGACAGATTGGTTTGCCACCAATGGCGCCTGGTCTCCAGCAATCTCTCCAAATGTTTGTGGTCTCCCCATCCCCAATCCTTCTTATGAGGCCTGCACTCCAGAGCCTTGCGTCCTGCCAGGATTGCTCTCCATGTGTGAGAAGAATTTCTCTTGTTTTTTGCTGTCACAAATTCTTCGTTAGGGAAATATTTCCCTTTCAGAACTCTGGCACACAGCATGTCTGGGGAGGTCATGAGGCGCCATCCTTGTTTCCCCAACATCGCTATGTTAAAATGTTTAATATCTCAGAACCCCATGCTACCACGACACTTTGGTAATGTGAGCTCCGGCTACATCTACCAGTGAATGGCTTGACTGTCCGCTGATCCCCCCACCAATAGTTAGAGGTAGCAGATGTATGTTTACCAGTGAATTGCACTTGTTATTGTTCATACTAGTTTTACTGTACTAGTTTGTGTTATTTTGCTCATTTTTGCTAATTTTTATCTATTATTGTGTCAATTTTTATGTATTATATGTGCCAGCCAACATGCCCAATGCATGCCGGCGGCGGCCAGCATGCCCAGACGGGAGCGACCAGGCTCAGCGAGCCAAACAGAGACCACCACCTGTACGTAAGGCCACAGGGGCAAAAGAATCTTTTCAAGTGGCAAATACATGTAGAGAGACTTAAAAAGATAGGAATTACACATAACCACAAGAAAATCAAGTGTCTCAAGTTTCAAAGCCTATTTTTGCGAAGTCGGCGATACGAATGGTGAAACTACGAAGCGCAACGAATGGAGTCCTAAATATGCAATTTTCTCAGTTGGTGACAAGGTATTACTATGTTTCGTGTCTTCCAATATCTTGTTCCCGTTGCCTTTCTTTGGCACATCACAGGCACAACTGTCCTAATAGCGTCGGCTGTGTCTTTTGCTTCCGTCTGGGCCATGCTGTGGCCCATTGTCGCTTTCCACCAAGGTTCCCAGGCCTCCTCTCTTTGGAAGCCCTGCCTTCTTTTGCTTCCCTGCTTCATGCCCAAATCTCGCGACCTGGTTCACTTCTCCTATTCGGCCGACCGATGGGTCCAATCTGAGTGGGCCCTCTAGCTTTGCCTCTTTTGGAAGGATGGCCGCGGGCCGTGGCGATTCTGGGATTACCCCCAAAAGCCGGTTCTGTTTCTGTTTCTTGGACACTCTTTCCAAGCATGAGCTTGGCCCTTCACCTTCCTTCGGCGTCTCTGTTGGTAACCATTCCATCTCCGGCTTCTCAGCCTCCAACTTCGCCCATCCTCATCTCCCGTGGTGCTCCTACAGCTTCGGTTCTTGGCATTTCTGCTGGTTTTGTCTCTCACAGTGCTGGGGTGGTGCTGGAGAAAACCCCAGCTGGTGCTACAGTGCCACCAGCTCCTTCCCTACCAGAAGCAGCCATGGTCTACAGCTTTGTGGATCCCTCTCCCTTCATGCCACTGACACTTCAGCTAAATGATGGTTGAAGGTCGACGCTCGATGGCCCGTGTTGTGCTTGGCCACACTCTGCGGAATGGCGATGTCGCCATTGCTTACCGTCACACTGCTTCCTTGATCAGAGATATCTTGACTGATTTTCTCCATATTCATATGCGTATGGGTACTCAGTGTATTGAGCCCGGTCCCTATGGTCAAGCATATGTTAGGTTAAGTTTATTGCAACACTATAAAAAATCTGGGCTTGTGTGACAATTAGATTATAACGATAATTGCATGTTTCCCATCACTGTCCGGCTACAGTGACGAAGTGACTGTCGTCACAGAAGGTGGGTTACTCAGCACCTTCTGTGACCAACAAGGGCATTTTATACTTTATAAAGCAAAAATTCACTAGCTATTTATTTCAACATGCAAGCTATTCAACTAGGCAATGCACTATCACATACAATTAAAATCCGCTAAGCAAAACCCCACTAGCTATTTATCTGAACATGTAAGCCGTCCAATAGGCAATGCCCTATCACATACAATTAAAATCCACTAGCACATGAAATGGATGATGTCCACGTTAGCAAGATACATAAGCATTTTGTTGTCCACGTCCTCATACCACGCAATCCACTAATCTATAATTCCTGCATGCAACGCGCGGAGTATCCTTGTAATTGTCATAATTCCTGTGACAACTACACCATCCTCATTAGACCTATGACCACAATATTTCGTCATTAAACATGGCATAGTATATTGAACAGGGTGTTGAAACATGTCTGCTGACATGTCAAATCTGGAATAGCATGCAACGTGGCTAGTTACATGGCACATACATTATAACAATAATAAACATCGTCATAAAGTTGAAATTAGAGCCAGCCCATTTGGCATCCTCTAGCACGTTCCACCCTTTACTGTTTAGTATTTTTTATTATTAATAACTAATTATAAGACACACTTGTAAAGTATATTCTAAAAAAATATTTCATGTACTTAAAACATTATTTATATGAAATAGATTACATATATGAGAAGACGTGTTCGATTTGACCTCACATTGTGAAAATTGCTGGAAAATGAAGTGTTTCGTTAGGGATTAGTCGAACTTGTATTTTCATGCCTCTGACACAAAAAAAAGTAATAATATCATAAAGTGGTCCAAAAATCCAAAAATTGGTATGTGGGCATACTATGGGTGTATAAGCTAGCTACAAAAATTTCAAACTATTTTAACAAGGTGGGGTTGTACATTGTTCACAAATTCATACATCTCCCACATAGGTACTTATAACTATGTGAGATAGTCACTTATAATTATGTGAGAGATGTGTGCATTTGTGAAAATGTGCAGTACTGCTTTATTAAAATCATTGGAATTTTTTATGGGATGATTATACACCAAAATCATATTGTCATGCAAGTTTGTAGATTTTTTAACCAATTTCACATATTATTACATTTATTCTATGGTAATTCAACAAAGAATTACAAATATAACTAAATTTAGGTCAGAAAATTCTTCAAATTGACACAACAACATATTTTGGGTCCATAAGCATTTCATAAAAAAATCAGGCAAATTTATTAAAGTGGGACAATACATTCTTCACAAATAGAACTATCTCTCACTTAGTCACATAACAAAGTGTGAGATGTATTTATTTTGGTAGAGCAAACGTGTCGGTGTTTTGTCACCCGACGAGTGAATTTATACGAATGTCGCGCTGCTCTAGGAAGACGATGGTAGCATCCAATGACACATGTAATGCTACTGGTTCAGGCTAGAGCCATATGTCCAATCCCAAAGAAAGATCGAGTGCATATTCCTCAGTTGAATGCTCTGAAGTTCTTACAATAGAGTAACAAGAAGAGTTAAAGAGGTAGGAGAGTGGAGAAGGACTGCCCAAAAGAAGTCTCAAGAGTCCATCCCCTTGGAAGGTTGCCCTGGCTGCCCTTATATAGAGTCCAGGGCCAGGTCATGTACAAAGAGTTAGGTTCTCCCGACCGGTTGGTCGTGAGCCTGAGGGAGGGCAAACTAGCTATCTTGGCTTGCATGGAAGGTCGTCTTGTCTTGGTGTCAGCGCATGCCTAAACATGGTTGTCGTCATGGTCTTGTGTCCACGTCACGGCATGGGGTGGCGTGGTGCCACATTGCCAGCCGTTACTGGTACTGTTGGCTCGGAGGTGGTTCGCTGGCCATCCTGTGCGATGTGGTCTGACCATGGCCTTCGTCATCATCTCTGGATCTCCTGGGGGCACTGTACAAGAGTAGATAGCCTGCTTTGGGGTCATCGGTTGTCCTACTAGTTGTGAAGGCCAGTGACCACGATCCTGAGCTCTAGGGTCATGGCCTTCGTTGGCTTAGGCTAGCCTTGGAAGTCAAGGCCAGTGGTCATGAGCCCCATCCTGTGGTGGGTGGGGCCAGTACGCCCATCCTGCTGGGGCATATTTGGACTGGTGGTTCACCCTACCTATCATCATCGCCTGGCTATGTTATCTTGTCTGCGTAGCATGGCACAGGGATGGCGTTGGTCCGGACCGAGGGGATGGTTGTCCCCTCAGTCTTGGCGAACCGACGGGAGCAGGCGTAATTGGTGGAGCTCGACCCTTCTCCATCCTTCCCTAGGGGTCAGGATGGAGCAGAGGTCATGCGGGGCTAGGCAGCGTATGGTGAAGGGAGAGGGAAGAGGTCATGGCCAACTCCCTGTCTCAGCACTTGGCCCAGGCCTCCATAGCTTAGTTGGGCCTCAGTCGCTTGGGCTTGTACTAGCTTGTTTGTCATGGGCCGCCTGAGCGGCTGACTAATCGGTGTCTTGAGATACTCGGGGTATCATAACCCCGATAGTAGCCCCCGAGCGTCTTTGTGATCATGAAGTGATCGTGAAGCCGTTGATCTTGTGCGTATATCAGCTGCGGGTTCATAGTCATGGTTGGTCTGAGCTTGGAGCTCAACCCCTTGCAGGCTAGTTCAGTTCAATGCAGGTAGGTGGCTATTATGTCTCATCCCATCAAGCTATCGTGATGGTGTGGTACACTGACTACTCTACTTTGACTGTCCATGTCAACATGTTGTGTGCTAGGGTACGTGATCTAGGCGGGGGCTAGTGGTCTTGTCGACACTGTACCAGCTCTACCTTTAGGAGGATCTTGATTTCTTTGATCTCACACAGGCATCTAACATTAGCTATGACCTCTCGGAGTTCTCCTATTCGGCGTGAGGGTTTTAGGCTGTACAGTCCACCCTTGGGCCTTTAAATAGAGGCCTTCATTCCATTTGAACTACTTGCAACCATGCCTTCGAACTATTCTTAGTCTTTTTGAAAGGCTAAGTTTGAGAGAACATTTTTAGGTGGATAGTGAGTATTTTGAGCATGCGACCTGCTAGGGGTCGGTTGCATTGGCCGGAGGCCAGTGTTGCTCCTTCCAACAATTGGTACTAGAAGGAGACTTGTGAACAGGGGAGGATCGAATGCGGTGGTTGGGTCACCCATCGGGCCTTGCAAGTTTTGTGCCTCCCCTAACCCTTAGGTTTGGGGTCGTTGAATCACAAGCTCCAAGGGCTGCAATCAGCTTCTCCCGAAACTCGTAGGTAGCTCGATAGCGGGCCATGGTCCTTCGTGAGGACCACTTCTTGCCCTCAGTAAGCTGTTTGAGTTTCAGGAGATGCGCTGCAGGTGCCTTGGTGCCTTCCATCGTGCTTTTCTAGAGCATGATGGTGGTGGCCTACGGGCTTGGTCCGACCCTATCCTCTTTGCCCCTGCGTGTTTTTGCTCTAGAGGCTATGATGCTACGAGAAGGCTTGTGAAGTGATTTTTTGTCTCTTTCCTTCCACACTTGTAGCAGGTGCCCCTAGAGGTCCTGATGATACCACCTTTGCGATGGTGTCGTGGTTTAGTACTTTGCGAGGATCTTGACTACTCTTGTACTTGTGGATTCTGAATGAAAAGAAATTTCTTTTGAATGTTTGGGCTGCCCTGGTGGTCGTGACGAGCCCCCAAGCCACATGCTTGGGTTTAGGCATTTTAGCTGCTGATATTCCATTATGCTAGATGAAGCCAAGTTTTGGTATTGGCACGATCATCACTCCCCTAATGGTGCTGACTTAATTGTGTTTTTTTTCCGATCACCGCTGGATTATGACCGTGTTCTCAGGCGGTAGCATGATTGTGGGACGTCCTCCTTGATCAAAGATCATTGAGTGGTCCCGTTCATGCGCATCAGGGTCATGGTCGTACATGATTGGGTTTAGCATTGCTTCATGAGGAAGACGTCATTGCTTAACCCTTGGCCATGTGTATCGGATTATTTAGCTCCAGCAATGCCTACCAACGTGATTGCATAGACGGATCCATATGGTAGCACATGAGACATAAGGATTTGTACTAGTTTGGGGCATGGTGGCATGCTAAACCCTACTCTAGTGGTGTGGCTGCACTTGTATTTGTATGCTTAATTACAGGGGCTGCTGCTCCTAGCTACGTAGTAGATTGGAATGGTGGAAGATGGATCCTGAGCCCGAGGTCCCTACCATCCTTTATATAGGTAGAAGGGGTAGGGTTATAGAGAGGGTGATCGAGCTAATAGATTGAATTCCTAGTTTATTACACAGAATACACAATAGATTGATCCCAGTTATCATCCTAGATATGCCTATGTTGGCTTGCCTTGATCTCCATTGTTGGTCGACCACGCCAGCCCTTGCTGGCCTCCTTCTTGGTGGCTACTAGGTTGATAGCTTGGTGATGGTCACATATACGGGCGGTGCGGGTACCCCTGGCCCATATATCTGACAGTAGCCCCCATAGGACTTAATGATAAGATAACTCATAGCTTTAGCCCTTAGGGACATTGTAGACCCTTGTAAGTTCTATATACTATAAGTATCAGTGAGCTTTTCCATCGGGTACCAAGATTGTGAGCAGTGCAGCTCGATATTCTCAAGTATTGAGGAGCCAATATGTAACTTCTCGGGTAGCCGACAACATTTCTTAGGTTTTGAGACCTCTCCTCGGGTACCAAGGAGGACAGTGGTACACCATTTATTAGGGAATGTGGTTCCCTAGCCATTGTAAGCGTCTTGCTCGGGTGGTGAAAGGTCCTAATGGCTAGTGGCTGGTGAATAGCCTATTTAAAATTTCTACAACAACACTTAGCAAAGATGTTAGACCATTAAGCGGTGCAAGCGAGTATTGCGCTAGCCTACTAAAAATACAAGCCACCTACCACAATTCTAGTGACTATGACATCTAAGCACACAACTTGCTAAGTCATGATACAAAGATATTGATGCTCTCAAAGGCTAACTAAAGAGACTCACTAACCACTATACCCGACACAAGCTAGCTCTCAAAACTAATTACACTAAAGAGCGTAGCAACACTAGGAATGTTAATACAAGAGAGGGTATGTGATAATTATACCATCGTGTCGAGGAATTGAGCCAATCACAAGATGATCACAATTAATCATAATGAATACCAACAAATCCTTGGACAACAATGATACAAGATTTTTACCGAGGTTCACTTGCTTGCCGGCAAGCTATACCTCATTGTGGTGATTCACACACATGGATATTCACGCGCTAATTGGCATCACATGCCAAACCCACAATCGGGTGTCGCACAACCAACACAAGATGAGGATCACACAATCCACGAGCAATCCACTAGAGTACCCTTTGGCTCTCCACCGGGGAAACATCAAGAACTCCTCACAATCACCACGATCAGAGCCGGAGACAAGCACCTTCCTTTGCTCGATGATCTTCACTACACCAAGCCATCTAGGTAGGTGGCAACCACCAAGAGAAACAAGTGAATCCTGCGGTGAAACACGAACACCAAGTGACTCTAGATGCAATCACTCAAGCAATGCACTTGGATTCACCCCCAATCTCACAAAGATGATGAATCAACTGATGGAGATGAGTGGGAGGGCTTTGGCTAAGCTCACAAGGTTGCTATGTCAACGTAAATGGCTTAGATAGTGAGCTTGAGCCAGGCCAAACACCTTTTATAGAGACTCCATCAAAATAGAGCTGTTGGGCACCATGAGCACCTCACTGCGGGCCGACCGGACGTGCTAGTCAGAGATGACGGGGATGCATGAGTCCAGCGTTCGGTCACTCGATGAGCTGCCACATGTCCCCTGCTTTAAATGTTAGCAACATGATGCCAACTGGCTAGTAGCCGTTCCCACATGCTTTAAGTTATGATCAGACGCACACTCAGAAGGACCGGACATGCTGATTCATAGTTAGCACATGCGCGCCCCAACACCTACACCGAGTGACCGGAAGCGCTGCTCCCCATAGCTTCCCAGCATCAGGTCATTTACAGAGAGGTTCTAGAGCATCAAATTGATGACTGGACATGTCCGATCACGAGCGACTGAACGCTCATAGCGTTAGGTCCTCTTCGCGCTCACCAAACTGCTCACGTCAGCGTACATCACCTGTGACCGAACGTAGGCCCTGTACGTTTGGTCACTTTTACTGTGTAGCGTCTAGTCAACCAATAGACTGAGCCTGGCACTGCCAATGAGTTTATAATTGACTGAACACTAGAACCCTGAGTCTGGTCACTTTGAACTCAGCGTCCGGTCACTAGTTTGACAGTAAAAAACTCCTCCTTCACTTCACCAACTTCTCCACCCTTGCTCAAATGTGCCAACCACCAAGTGTATCACCTTGTGCACGTGTGTTAGCATATTTTCACAAACATTTTTAAGGGTGTTAGCACTCACTAGAATCTAAATGCATATGCAATGAGTTAGAGCATCTAGTGGCACTTTGATAACTGCATTTTGATATGAGTTTCACCCCTCTTAATAGTATGGCTGTTCGATCCTAAATGTGATCACACTCGCTAAGTGTCTAGATCACTAAACCAAAAAGCTCCTATTAAGTTTCACCTTTGCCTTGAGCTTTTTGTTTTTCTCTTTGTTCTTTTCCAAGCCGAGCACTTGATCACCATGGTCACCATACAATCATCATGATCTTCACCATTGCTCCACCACTTGGAATAGTGCTACCTATCTCATGATCACTAGAGCACTTAGGTTAGCACTTAGGGTTTTATCAAATCACCAAAACCAAACTAGAGCTTTCAGGTGGTACACCCCAAATCAGGGAAACGTGGTTTCCTAGGCATGGCCCTTTGAGGTGTTGTGAATGCTGCATTCGGGTGGTGGCACCCTTTGACCGAAGCATGTGGCTTCTAGGACATTGTTAATGCCAGGGAATAGGTGATTACACCGCGTTACTCAGGAAGTTGATTCCTGAAGTATTCTGACATCAGCTAGTGGTTGCGCATCATTAATTCCTAATCGAAGGATGGATCATCAAGGCAGGGTAATCGCACTACTATCATTTCATGTGTCACTATGCTAGTTGGTTTTTTAAGGCGATCCCGATGTGAGTCGCTTGTTAGTATACACTAAGGGTGCCACATTTTTCTTCAATAACCCTTAAGCAACATGGTCTTGAATTTTCATGAGCCTCATTAGTGGAAGGAGCGAGGTCATTGTCTTAGAGCCCTAAGGCCAATATAAATAGTGTCTCAGGCCAGCAACCGCTGTAGGCGAATAATGAATGCGGGAGCAACTGTTGGTAGTTGTGTATGTTACTCTTGAAGCTGATAATGGGTAGAATGAGTGAGCATCCATGTCCTAATGATTAGGGGTGATAGGACAAAGCCTAACAAACATGGGCACGTCATAAAACACTTTTTCTAGATTCTAGGAGCTCGTACTTGTTACAGCCATGGGCCAACCAGTTTTCTGGTTTACCATGAAGGGGCACACATCCGCTAAAATAAGGTACTTCATGCTCATCCGGGTATTGGGAGATTTACATGACACCAAGTGTTAGAGGTTTTAGGATTATACTAGGTGACCCTCCTGAATACCCCCCTGACCCTAGTATGGTAGGGTTGGTAGTGAATGAATTGCTATAGCTTGCGCTTGTAGTGGGGGTGAGCCAGGCCGAGTACCCGATCTAAGTGTCAAATCACTCGCCTGCACTGGCTCGGGTGATGGTACATTAGTTTTGGACCATTGGGCCCCATGGTTCCTACGATTGCATGGATGGATTCCTTCTCGGCAAAGCTGAGGCATTGGTTTTGGCTGGCTCGTTTCCCCATGCATTTTTCTTAGAAGGCAGTCCCTCCTAGAGATCATGGGGACATGGCCTAGCCTTAACCAGCACCACCGCTCAAGAGATTATTGGAATTCCATTAGCTGTGAGCATCCCCTGCCTATAAAAATAGAGGAAGCAGAGGAGAGTTAGTAAGTCTGTGTTACAACTTCTGTATTCTCACCTTTCGTTGTCTACTGTGGTTTGTCCCGAAGCTCTTGTTTGTCATCCATGGCCAGCGACAAGCGTGCGATGGTCGAGATGGAGGAGGGACCTATCGAGAAATACATGTTCCAAGGTCCTGTTCTTTTTCGCGAGGAGTTGGTGAGGCTCGGGTAAGTGCAAATCCATCCGGCCTTGTTGGGAGGAAAGGCAATTTACCAAATCCTCTAGTGTAGGGCTATTTCGAAGGCGTGTCCTATTCCAAGGCCCCCCATTGGTAGGGGTGCTCCATCATCATCATGGCTTCCGACAGAGCAAGGCATCGATGGGAGGGGTGTCCTTGTCGTTGTGTGGGAGGCCGACATGATGCGTGAAGCCCTCCATGATGTCACTTAGGAGGGAATGCACCTAAGGGAGTATATTTCCATTATGGAGGCTGTGCTTGATGCCATGGATGGAGAGGCTGCCGAGGCTAGAGCTGTAGAGGCGGTAGTATAGACAGAGCTTGCTGGTAAGTCAGACTTCGTCTTCTTTGAGATTCAATCGATCTGCATCTTGATGAGGGTAGTTTTGAGCTCTACCCTTTTTCTTCCTAGGCGTTTGGGAGCAATTAACTACCACACAAGCCAATATGGCAGGGCTGTGGTGGGCCAGTGAAGATCTGGCTATGTAGTTGGTGGAGGCCGCCCGTGGGTGGAATGAATCGGCCACCTGGGCGCATGCCTCCACTGCCCTAGCATGGTCTAGTGATGAGTGTTGCTCGGTGCTCCATGATGCGACAACTGCCACTGTCGTGATGGTGTTGCCAGCAGGGATGAGCCTTCCTGATTGGCTCTGATGCCTCCTAATTTGGATTAGGGAGGTGGTGGCTCATGGTGTCCATCATGGGGCCATGGGGGCTTTGACTGTGGCCCATCTCTGTCTTCGTCACAAGATGGACTTGTGTAGGATAAAGCCTGGGTTCCCAGCGGTGGAGGAGATCCCTGATGATGTTGACATTGGGCGGTTGTTTATTGAGTTTAGCAGTAATGCTAAGGTGATTGCTGACATTGTCGACGTGGAGCGGGTCATCAAGGATGCCCCTCTTTAGAAGTAGATTCTGTGCCTCTATAAAAAAGGCATAATATTGTTTGGACCTTGTAGTTTCTTGGTGTTTTTGCATGTCGAGTATGATGATTGTGCATGGTAGTAGCCCTAGAATGCTTGGGTGGGTTAGCATAATGCATCCAAGAGTTGAAGCCACATGACACTCGATACTGGGCCCAAACTGGTTCTCCCTATTCGAGTAAAGTAGATCATCGGTCTGAGATCGCCTTTTGATTCTAGAACAAGTATTGTTATGCACATGTAGCCCCCGAGCGGTTTCGATCAAACATCGCTCGACTAGTCATAGCCATTCTTTGGGTGGCATATCAGTCGGTTAGTGTAGCTGTGCTGATGTTTGTGTGCCTATGTTAATTTCATGACTCTCAAATGCCATGTTGTGGGATATTAAGGGTCGAGGTGCCTGGTGGTGTTGCCACATGGAATTGAGGCTTTATTCCTTGATCATTTCAAGGAGGTGGCCTCCTAAGTTTTAGGACCGTTTGGCCTTAGTTTGGGATGACCTTTGGTGGATTGAGATCAACCTGAATTCAATCATTAGTAGTGTTGTTGACACGTCGTTCCTCAGCTTTGCGGCTACCTTTAGCCGAGGGGATAGTTTCTTTGTTGGTAGTTGGGGTGATGTGCCCTAATTTACTCAGAGTGGAACGGTGATTGGTATCGTCCATCATGAGTTTATGTTCTACATGGTCTACACACTTCTTTTTTCCTTTTGTCTTTCTTTGTCTTTAGTGTTTGATGTTGGTTTAAGCTATAAACCCTGACTGCCCCGTGGGTTGTTCGCCAAAATGAAATGTCTCGAATGAATCCACATAATACCTTGTGGGGTTGCTCACACCATTTCAAGGTCTATGAGACTTCGATTGATGAGAGAAAAACATAAGTGTGCAATCCATGAGACTAGTCTCTGCAGTCTCTAACCCCATTAATGGGTCAGTATAACCCATTACCATAATAATTGTAGGCATTTGTGACTGAGCGTTTGAAATAGTCAGCCCTTGAGCGACCTAGAGAAGTTCTTCTTGAGGCACTCGAAAGGTGTTGATGTATATATTCTCACAGAATGTAATGCAATAAGAAAAAGTAATGAGGAAAAGATGAAGTCAACATAACTGATAGTTGTTGGTTGTCCCTCCAAGGTTTGGTGGATTCTCGCTGCCAGAGCGTATCTCTAGGGGCAAGAGTCGGCGATGGAGTCGGGGTTGAGGAAGGTGATGTCGCTGTCCTTGCTTCTAAAATTCTTCGCCATCCTCTTTGTGTCAGTGGAGGGCCCATCCGGTTCTGAGTTTGCAACCTGAGCAATCGATAGGACAGGAGCAATCGGTCCCTTAGGTTGGAGAAGCGTGGCAGGTTGACTAGTGCAGTCACATAGTTATGCCCTGAGATTAGCTTGTAGAGTTTCTAACTTTTAATTGGTTCTAGGGGGCATCAATTGTTAAACGGTATCTCCCTCGAATGAATCTACTTATGATTATTGCTTATTGGGGGTCCTCTTCCTGATGAAGGAAAAGTAGCGAACCCCACTTCCTTGTAGCTGTTGGCCACTTGATGAGAATGTGTGGTTAGATTTAGGAGTCTCCCGATGTAGGGTCGGTGCTCTAGTAGTTGGTTGTGCCTGTCCCACATTATTCTCCCTTGACTGAGGGGAAGGTTTCATCCTTTCACTAGTGGTGACTATCCGAGTTTCGGTTGCTCATCCCTGGCTTGGGGTTGGGGTTGGGGTTGGAGCACACCATGGGCAGGATGATCTCGTCATGGTCATGATCTGAATCTGAATTCTTGAGTAGCTGATCATAGCTATAGACAAAGTGGCAGAAAGCCTCTAGATCGATGAGTCCAGATACATCGACATCATCCCACCAATCTTGTTGATCAAGGGCAGTTATCGAGGTCCCTCCGATTAGTCAGATTTGGAGGCTAGGCTTTTGGGATGGTTCTATGGGTTCAACCATAGCTTGCGAAAGTGTCTCACAAGGAGTTGTTATCGTTTGTTCCAATCTCCATGAAGATTGGGAAGCAGAACGATGAGGTATTAGTGTCAGACCTGAAGCGGGAGCAAGATCCATTGTTTTGCTGATATGAAAAAGTGGCGATAGGCTCACCTTCTCAGTCCATCCTCAACAAAAGGATGGGCAGTAGCACTTCAGGTGCCTTGTGAGGGTAGATGGTTCATCATCCACAATCTCCTTTAGTCCAGTGGCAAAAGCACAGATCTAGAGGGAGTGCTCTCCCTCCTTGGTTGGTTTGGGTTCCTAGAGACACAGGTCCCTGAATTGGTCGGCGATGAAGTCGAGCTTGCTGAAGGTAATCTTCTTGCCTAGCTGCACTTCTTTTGGTTCATTACCTGAAGTTGAAGATGACTCCCATCTGAAACACAATATTAGTCTATACAGCTAAAGGCCCATACCTAGTGCGCCAACTGTCAAATTATTTAGATTCCGGCAGTGCCTAGCAATGTGATCACGTAGATGAATCTGGATGGTAGCACACAAGACACAAGGATTTATACTGGATCAGGGCACAGGTGGCGTGCTAAACACTATGTTGGTATTTATTAAGGCACATAGATAAATCCACAAGTACACAGATATCACTGTAGCTTTCACCTATAAGTATTCTAAGTATCGTATCCATAGGGATACGAGTGAGACTAACTGTGGTCTAACTTAACTAGGGGTAGCAACAAGGTTAGGATAAATAGAAGCATAAAGGATTACTAAGGTTCTCTAGTTCTAACTTGAGTAAGCTATGTCTTCTACTATTCAATTGGGTACATTACTTAAGGAAAGACACTAGTAGAGGATGCTTTCTGTAGTAACCAGGTCCTACTTGGCCTACAAATAGGAGGTGGACTACAGAGGATTCAATGACTGCTATAAGAGTCACCCTCGTGGGCTACCATCGATTTGGAATGCATGGTGCTCCATGATTAACCCAAGTCTAAGCACCATGCTTACACTTATGATTAATACTTTACTCCCACTAGATCAGGAATAAAGCACTCAAAAGAGTTGCAATCTTGATGAACAATATAAATAAGATAGCTTACTTTAATCAGAAGTTGATTACTAGAGAAATCTCAGGTGGCAAGCTCTGATAGAACATGGATCCACCAAGGTACAAGCCATAGAGAGAGAGCACCGATAGGCCGACACCTCCTCCAAACTCTTCCCTCACTCTCTATCTCACTATTTCTATTTATAAGACTTGATCTTATGGAGGACTAATCTTCATTTGATAGCTAGCTCTGATCCTAATAAGGAGGATATGAATTAGGGTTTTAGGATGGCTCTCCTGGAGGGGCTACATGACTATATATAGGGGGTAGCATCAATTTGGGACCCTACAATCAAACCGACTTGAATGGATGACATGGATGCAACCTAGGAGGCGGTGGAGAACCGACTGTCATGAGGCGGAAGGCTGACAGTGGCCCCCACAAACCGGTCGCCCTATAGGTGGGATTGACTAGACTCTTGACCTTCACCATGGTGTGGTGTCCCCTAGTGACTTCTACATCCTTCTAGTGTTGTTTATGCCACGCATAAGCGCGATTAATGCTGACATATAGGTCCACCTTGATGGTTTCCTGGATAAACCCTACAGAAAACATAGATTCACCAAAACTCATGGAATTTGTTAGTTTAACCCCTAAGTCTATGTTTGCTGATGGAATTAAGTATATATATCGGATATGTTGATGGTTTATAATTGATGTTAATGACCATTGTTGGCATTTCTTAACGCAAACAAAAATATTTTGAAAGCGCATGGAATTACCGTTGTAGCTTTCACCCTAGAAGTGTTCAGGGTATCGTTTTTCCATAGGGAATGAAAGTATTTCTTCTAGCAAATTCATCCAAGGACAAAACATGGAAAGCTGATGAGGGTGGAGAAAGATTCCTATGGCTTTAAGGTCTATGGATAGATAAACTCTACTTCTACTTTCTTACTTTGGGAACCGGTGAACACCTGGACTGCCAAGCGTTGCTAGCCTATGGCTCTACGTTGAACCTGAACATGGGGGATTACAAGGGATGGATAGGGCTATCACCACCTGCCGCCTACCCCTCAACCATGGGGAATGAGGCAAATGAAGGTAGCCTCTAGCCTAGACACCACATTTATGCAATCGACTACTACCCTAGCATCCACGTAGGGTTATCCATCTTTATTAGGGCCCTCTACTAGAGCATCTGCCATAGGGACGGATGAGGATCCCATAAGCAAATATGAGTATACCTTAACTTTTCAAAGACTTTTATAACCAAAGGGAACACAAACACTTACTAAGATACTCGTTGAGGTACAACCGGTGTTCATCGAGGTACAAGCAGGGGAAGGTTACTGACAAGTCTGGCACTTCTCCCCTGAACTCTTCCTCACATCTCCCCCTATTACTTTGCTTGAGCTAGCGAGGGCCTAAAGCCACGGAGTGGAGATGCTCTTGCTATTGCTTTGGTCTTCCTCTCTTGTGTGTTGTTGTTGAAGGAGAGCTCCACCCTTCTACTTATACTAGTATGAGGTTGGTTTGGTGTGCCATACATGGAAACCCTTATGTAACTAGACCTCCCCTAGCATTAATGGCACCACCTGAACAACGTGGCCTAAGAGGCAGTGGGGGGGGGGGGGGGGTGCGGCCACAGCCAAGGTGTGCCCGCACCCTAGCTAGTGCGCCTAGCCACCGCCCTTCTCTAGGTTGGTTGCTAGGTGGGCCTAGGCCATGTCTACGCCGGTGCTTGGCCCAGAATTGGTCAGTTGGATGGGCCTTCTTCTCCTTTTTGCAAATGTTCTGCTTTGCGCTTTGATGGATGGCGTATTTTGACTATAATTCCCTTGTATTCAAGTATGAAGCCTGCAAAATAGTAAATCTCCTAATACAAGTGGAACTATGTCAATAGTAAAGACATATGTGTATAAGTTTGCTCAATTTCTCCTATTTTGGTCTTATATTGGCGGTTGGATATGGTTGTTAGGGACCGCCAACAAACTCCCCTGACACTTAGCCCTTTGTTTGTCCTCGAGTAAAGTTAAGGACTAAGATGGGTCTTCTCCTTGATATGACATATGCATTACAAGTTATTCCAAGCTTCACCAGAACCTGTGAACTTTGGAGTGTCTACCACATTATCTTGGGTGATTGAATAATAGAATAGCATGGATTCAAATCCCCTTGCATCAATAAGTTTAGAAACTTGGGTTTTCATGTGAATTTGAAAAATGTAAACATAGCTTAGCTCCTAAAATGATTCTCTCTAATCGCTCATATATGTGTTTGGTTCCTCACCAAGGCATATCATAGTGTTGCCTTCTTTCTTTCCTACTTCTAAAAAAACTTATATGGATCTTTGGGTAGGGAAAGAAATGAAGGCATACTTACTCTGCATATTTTGTTAAGTCAAATCTCGGATCCAAGGAGAAAAGATGTCATACCCTTAGATCAAGAAGTGCAAGTGTGTGGATAAAACAATTCTAAATGTAAACTATACTCCTTTTGTAGATATGATCTCTCTCTAGCTTTTTATTTTGAGACATGGCTATCATTCATTTTTTCTTCTTTTTATGTGCCTTCATGTGCTCATCTATTTTTTTCAATACCTTGGGACCTTCAGGTGTCCCTTTTTTTCCTTTTTCTTCTTGGACCTCCATGTGTCCAAAATTTTTCTTCAATACTTTTGCATAGCACATGTCTCTTAAACCACATATTGAGAGAGAGATCACTATTTGTAGAACATGGAGTATTTATTTCTAAGACATGCTTTTGTCTACTCCTAGTGTAGGAGTAGATATTTTGGTGGACGGAGGCATGTTTTAGCATATTCCCACTGTAGGAATAGCTTATGTATGTGGTGTGTACGTGATCTTGATCTATGATAACTTTCTGAACAAGGGTCAACAAGACTTGACAAAACTCAATGCAGGAATAAGTAGCATAATTTTGGAGGTTTTAAGTTCTATTCACTAGACATGGCTTTGGGAGGAATTTGCATATCATTGAGGAGCATGCTATTTGAATTTTGCTTTTGTAAAATAAATCCCAAGTCCTTCACATGAGAGAGCAAGGTTCATTTTCATCCTACTATATCACATATTCCAATTACTTAGATAACATGGGGTCCCTATGATAAGTTCACAAGTATGGGAATATTAGCGAGGAATAAAGAGTATGAAAATTCAGTCAAAGGGATTGCATGGAGATGGAGTGTCAAAAATTTTGCCTTTTTAATTTGTTTAGTTTTAAACTTAAAAACTTAGGAGAGTTGAGGGGTAATGTTGCACAAACCAACATTGAAGAGGAAGAAGGAGCTGAGGAGAATCAGAGATGGCTTGGCTAAACCGGAGGTTCAGCCAATTCTTTCTGGAATCATCTATTCTGTCCTTCTGCATGATGTATTATCTGATGTTTTGTGCAACGTGTTGGTGGGAGATCTCAAGTGTATGTTCATTATGCATGAGAGATCTCCCCCACACTTATTCTTGTACCTATTTTTATTATCAAAGAAACAAAAATGGAAACAACAAGGGCTCCTCTAACTAAAACATTGGGGAGCCTAAAACTTATTTATTATCGTTATTATTGAATTATTATTATCTATTAATTTATTATGTTTATTTTTATTTGTTCACCAATCTTTTATACTCAAGCAAGGCTAAGGTAAAAGATGCAATATAAATCTAGCCTTAATTTATCTCCAACATGTGTTACGTCCACTGTTTATGAAAGTAATCACTCAAAGTCCATTAATCAAAATTCAACACCAAGTTAAATTTTTTATTAAAAAGGCCATGTTAACCTAAGCACCATGCTTAATTTAAAAAGGCCTATGGATGTACTAGTTTAATACACCCAAACCAGAGCTTACAACATAAACAAGGGAAGCATGAACTTGCTTGATCAAGTTTTGTTCTTATGAAGACAAATATGAGTAGAAGAGTATGGTGATTATTTATTTACCTTTGTATACCTAAGTGTATTTATCAGCAGCATATGATGAAGATTTTGAAGTTGCTACAATGGTGGCTTGGATATGGTTCATCTCAGGTTCTCACCAAGTCTAGGCCACATAGACAACTAGTGTGTGTGGACCATGGGACTTAGTGATAGCATAGGTCTAGGAGAGGAGAATGCTCTTCTCTCTTTCCTTCTTCTCCTTTTTTATATTATTTTCTTTTCTCTCTATTTTTTAGTTTTCTCTCTCTTTTTAGCAAGATGGGGCTACATCATTTTTTAGATGGCCTTTGGTGTGGATGGAACTTGTAGTGAGACTCTTACCATCCTCCCCCACACTTGGACTTTTGTGTAAAAGTCAAGTGTGTAGAGTCAGGGCCTCCTCTTAAGTGTGTTCCATCATCAAAGAACATCAACAGTGTTTGGTTGATGCAACTCCTCATGTTCTCAAGCATTGTACGTCCCCTCTTCTTCTTCATCTCTTCCTGAAAAGGTTAGTAACCAAGAATACCCGAAGGTGCATACTTACTTGACAACATGTCCTTGCTTTTATTACAAAGGAAAGTTTTTTCATTATATTATTATTTTTTATATGATAATCCAGGGTATCTCCCAATAGTGCTTGATTTATGGTCTTAAGCTTGACCGTGGGAACTTCATCCTGCAGCTAACAATGGTGGTATAGTTCCCAACTTCACCACCTAAACATTTAGAATTAATGTTCAAGCTGCAAGGTTAGTCCCACAGTGCTATTATGGGATTTACAATGTTTGTGATAAACAAAAGCAGTCCACAACCATCCTCTTATAAAGTTTGTGAACAAGAATTAAGAGGAAGTTATGGTCCTGGTAGGAGCACTTGGTACTAAACTAAGATCAACTCTGCAGACTCTAAAAGTGAGCATGAAACTTGAGGGGTTTCAAAAGAAAAGCTTTCAGTGCTCAACTATTAGGTCCTTCTTCTTGGTCTATAGAGTTGCTTTAGAAATGTCCATGGCATAGAAGTTTTCATTTGGATGGCCAAAGGGACAAAGCTTTGGTTCGAGAGAGGGTGGTGATGAACATTCTATTTAACAAGAAAGCTCAAGCTGAAACGAACAGGGAAATGAATTTCACCTTCCTCGAATGAGTCATTTTTGGGATGATGCTCTGCCATTGGGATATCTAAGTGAGTGGCGGAAGTAGTTTTCCCAAATTCTTTGTTAAGGCTCCTATGGGAAGATTTTTCTTGAAAACATTTATCCAACGGGCAGCCTATGAGAAGATTGAACTCAAGGATGGCAAAGATGTGGAAGTCTATGAAAACCTCGATTTTCTCAATTATGACTAGCACAGCCCTGGTGATCCCACAACACTCGAAAAATAGCCCCAATGGACTTTTGAAGTGTTTATTGGTCGGGACTAGTAGCCTATTACCCAAAAGATTTTTTTCTAGGAATTCTGACATGATGCTAGTCCTGACTATGGGGTTGTGCAGGGCTTCCATGTTTGTTCCCCTGAATGAATAAGGCATGGTTGTGGAAGGTGAAAGAATCTGAATTGCTTCAGAAGAATGTTTCACTATAGGGGAAACATCCTTGCGTGCTTTTTGTGCCATGATAAATTCAAGGTATTGCTATAATCCTCGAATTTAATAGGGAACTCCAAAGGATGAAGTACTCTTTCCTTTGGTGTTCATGGTTCGGGTGAGGGCTCATGAGTCAAATTTAAGGATGGTATGGATATGGATTCGACTAATGAAGACTCCTCAACACTCGACATGACTTTGGCCTAGAGGGGTTTGGTTCTTATGATGGAAGAAGTGTGTCTGTCTTTGAAGTTTTCAAGGAATTCTACTTGTTCTAGTCATAGGTTTGTATGTGAAACGACCTCCGACAGTCATGTCTAGGCATAGGTCAGCATCTATGTCAAGATCCAAACAAAAGAGATGTAAAATCACACCATCGGGTAAAGACTAATCTAGGGCTGGCTTGTATTAACATTGAAAACCTAGGCCCAGGCTGCACCTACGGACTTCTTCTCGCACTGCTCAAAGTCAAGGATTGCTCTTGGTAGAGAGCCAATACGGGACATGGGGAAAAAATGCATAACAAAACCTTGTCTTTAAGTTCATCTCAGTCCCCATTCGTACTTTCTATGACAAATGTGTACCATTGCTTCGCCTTCCCCATGAGGGAGAAGGGAAATAGTTTCCACATTAGAATTTCTTGTGTCATGCCTAAGATGCTTGGGCACGAACACATTTCCTCAAAGTCTCAGCAGGTGATGGTAGGGGTTTTAAACTAGGGTGGAGTTCACAACCAGATCAAAAGTTTGGTTTTGAAATAGGTGATGGCTCAAGGAACTCCCCCTTTGAAGCAGTCATGTTTGCAATAGGATGTTGGCTTCATGATGAAAAGGATAAAAGAAATATTTGTTTTTATGAAAGAAAAGATTAAGGATACAGATATGAGGATGAACTAGGTTCGAAGAAAATATCAATCGTTCCCCAACAATGGTGCCAGAAAGCTTGTTGGTATTTCTTAACGCAAATAGAAAGATTCTACAAGTGCACAGAATTACCGTTGTAGCTTTCACCCGAAGGTATTTAGCGTATCGTATTTCCATAGGGAACTTGAAGTATTTCTACTAGCTAATTCAGTCCATGGACAACATAAGGATAGCTGATGAGGGTGGAGATGGATTCCTATGGCTTTAAGGTCTATGGATAGATAAACTCTACTTCTACTTGTTTACTTCGGGCACCGGTGAACACCCGGTCTGCCAAGCATTGCCGACCTACGGCTCTACGTCGAACTCGAACATGGGGATTACAAGGGACTGGACAGGGTTGTCACCACCTGCCACCTACACCTCAACCATGGGGAATGAGGCAAATGAAGGTAGCCTCTAGCCTAGACACCACGTCTACGCTATCGACTACTACTCTAGCAGTCCGCATAGGATTATCCGTACTTATCAGGGCCCTCTACTAGAGCATCCACCACGGGCACAGGACGATGAACCTACAAGCAAATATGAGTATAGCTTAACTATTCAAAGACTTTTATAACCAAAGGAAACATGAACACTTACTAAGATACCCGTTGAGGTATATAGCTGGTGTTCAGTCGAGAAACAAGCGAGGGAAGGTTACTGATAAGTCCAGCACTTCTCCCCTAAACTCTTCCTCACATCTCTCCCTATTACTTTGCTAGAGCTAGCTAAGGCCTAAGGCCATGGAGTGGAGATGCTCTTGCTCTTGCTCTTCTTCTCTTGTGTGTTGTTGTTGAAGGAGAGCTCCACCCTTCTACTTATACTAGTGTGAGGTCGGTTTGCTGTGCTATACATGGAAATCCCTATGTAACCGACCTCCCCCAGCATTAATGGCACCGCCTGAACAACATGGGCCTGAGAGGTGGTGGTGGGGGTGCGGCTGCACCTAGGGTGTGCATGCACCCTAGGTTGGCCCGCCTGGCCACCACCTTCTCTGGTCGATTGCTAGGGTGGGCATAGGCTGCATCTACGTCGGTGCTTGGCCTAGAATTGGTAGTTGGATGCGCCTTCTTCTCCTTCTTTGCAAATGTTATGCTTTGCACTTTGATGGATGGCGTATTTTGACTATAATTCCCTTGTATTCAAGTATGAGTCCTGCAAAATAGTAAATCTCCAATAGAAGTGGAACTATGTCAATAGTAATGGCATATGTGTATAAGTTTGCTCAATTTCTCCTATTTTGGTCTTATATTGGCAGTTGGATATGGTCGTTAAGGATCGCCAACAACCGTCAACACCCTACTCCTAGTGGTGCGGCTGCTCTTTGTTGATACTTGTTAACGATTAGTGGAGGAATTCTGCAAGCACTCAGAACTATCATGTAGCACTTCAGCTTGGTAAGTACTGAGTGTCGAATTTATATTTTTCCCATAGGAAGGTAGAAATCTAGGTTTATATTTTTAGTTAGGATTGCTAAGGTAAAGCCTAAGTATATCCTAGGTAGGTAAACAATAATGGTGGTTGAGTGTGAACTACCTACTAAACTACTAATTGTTGATGGTCACTAAACACCTAATTTGACCATCAACATTCCACCCAAATGAAGGTAAAACAACATCACATGTGCCATATTATGTTTATAATTCACCTAGTTCCACTTGTACTTGGAAAAATTATTTGTATGCTAGGAAAAATCACAAAATGGACAAATATGAAGCATAGGAGGCAATGGGATGTGGCAGGGGGCCATTGGCCCACATGCCACGTCGGTCGATGCCTAGGGACATCGCCCGATGGCCCCACCCCCCTTGCCACATCACTAATCCATGTGAAGGCCTCCACACTGCTTCTCCACCCTTGATCCAAGTTGGTTTGATCCAAAGGATGACGTTGAGCTACCTTGGATCGATGGGCCTATTGTCATACACTTGGAGGGGGCCAAACTGACCTCCAAACCACCTCACCAGGTGGGAAACTGACTTACCTACCATGCAACTAGAATCTAGAGGCCATCTGTCGGGTTCATAAACCTGGGGTCCCTCAGGGACCAGCTTCCGCACCAAGGCTCGGCCCAAGAGTCTAAATATAGCAGGCTAGAAGGACGGCCTAGTCACCCGACCGGAAGGTCTAGACTGAAAGGAGCGGCGCCCACTCGTCGACCCCTTGGGCCCACCGCTCTGATCTGAGCACTCGCTTCGGCCTCCAGCCACCTTCAGACACCCTCTCCAATTGAAAGGCCTAGCCCAAAGCGCTACTTCCGACTCCAACCCTGCATCCCTCTGACCGGGGCTCGTAGGAACTGTAACAACCCAAAAATCCACACACCAAAAATCACAACTACAAAATTTTTGTTGTTAACCCCATGCAATGTTGAGTGACATATGTAGGAGCCAACCCTAGGTGTTGCATTAGTTGTAACCCAACTGGACAATTTCATGAGCATAGCATGTCATGTGTTAATTATGTTTATTTAAAATCCTAACAAATAAAATGTTGCAGTACATTGTTAACTCAAATTGTGATTTGGATTTCCATTTGCTTTACGTAATGCCTAACAACTCCTTTAAAGTAATAAACCATAAAGTAATTATTAATCAAACCAAAGAATAAATGCTTAAAGTGAAAACTATTTCTATTTTTGTATAACAAAACTACAACTATTTTTGTTACACAAAATAGCTAAATAAAGTCCCTAATATATATAAGAGTGCTGTGGGCCTCACATCTAAAAATCCTAATGAATGAGGTACACCAGATTTGAATTCAAACTCCAAATCAAATTCGAATTCAAATAAAGAAGAAGAAAAACAAAATAGAAAAAGAAAAGAAGAAGAGCATCGCAGCCGGCTCAGCCTACTCGGCCCGCTAACCGGCCCAGCCTGTGCGCAGGTAGCACCAGGCCCAGCAAGTCAGCCCAACATGCCGCTCATGCCCACGGCGGCCTTTTGCCCTGCCTGCTGCCAGCTGCCAACCGGACCCCACTGCGTCAGCCACCCTCAGCAACAGTGCCTTCTTCCTCCCCACAGCCAGCTCCTCCTCCCGACCGAGCCCTGACCAAGTGGTACGCGTAGGGCCTAGGGTCACGCAAATCGCCTGGCCTTGTTCCCTTGGCGCCACACCCACGCAACCCCTACGCCAACTGTCCCGCGCTCAGTGAACCGTCCGATGCGTTCGGCGCATCGCCTGCCGTTCGCCCCATCCGCCATTGGTGAGCTTGGACCTTGGGGCTATAAAACTGATGCCCAGAGTGCTCTAGGGTTCCTTAGCCCACCGCCGCCGGGTGGCAAAACCACTGCACCACCGCACAGCGAGGGTAGGGGAAAAGGAGAGCCGTGAAGAAGAGGAAGGGAGTTTCGGGTGAAGAAGGACGCCGCCGCCGGAACAGAGGAAGGCAGCCACCGTCTTCTTCCGTGGGCCGGCGCAGCACCACGCACTGCTACACGGCCGCACCGCCACTCCACACCACCAAGCACACCACGGTGAGCACCTTGGCTGAGACCTCTCCAAGCCCATTAGGAACGCCATCGCAAGGCACGCACTCGCCACGCTCACAATGCCACCACCATGGTGCGGCCACCTCATGCGCATCCGGCCACCTCGCTAGACTGGGAAGTGGCCGTAGAGCACCGCCATGACGCCCAGATGATAGCTGTGTAGACCAAGAAGCCATTAGCTGGCTGCAGCGCCTTGGCCACATGCACCGGACCTCAGGTGGAGCTCAACCGTGCACCACCACCGTGTGCGGACTCCACCGCGCCCTATGGTCATCATCAACGCTACACTATGCCTCCCCGCGAATCGCCTAAAGGAAAACAGGGCACCAGGACCCCTAGGACTGCCCCTAGATGCCTTGTCGGCGAGCACCGCCATGCCGAGCCGCCGACCACTATGGCCAGAGCCCTAGGAAGCCCTAGCCGCCACCTTGACCCCACCACTGCACTCGCCGAGGCCTAGCGACTCTTTTGCCCACCTTAATTGCACAACCACGCCACTGAAGGGGCTCGCCGGTGAGCTCACCACCGGTGGAAGCACGCCGGGGGGAAGAAGCAGGGGAATTCCCCTCGCCGGCCACACTCACATGCACTCGGTGCACGTAGACCATGCCAAACGAAAAAGGGAAGGACTTAGTCCACCAAAGACCCAGCCTACGATCCATGGACCGTGAACACAAGTCCACCATGAGCCACGCTGTGTGGGCCGATCTGTAGACCGAAGCCCAGTGGAGGCCCTAGACTACGACATGGCAATGCCACAGCATGCCACGTGGTGGGCCAAAGCCCAGCCCGTATCTAGGCCTAACCAGCCCAGTTTGGATCCGGCCTGTGTTGACTATTGACCGGTCAACGTTGATCGAATGACCGGACCCACATGTCAGTGACACAGGGACTCTAGACCCACTTGTTAGTGGATGACATCATGCTGATGTCATGACGACGTCACACGGGTCCCACATGTCAATAACAAACACAGCCAAGGTGACGTCATGATGATGTCATGGTGACATCAGCTGCTGATGTCAGCAGCTCTGGCCCCACCTGTCTGTGACTGATGTCACGGTGACGTTGACTCGCCGTTGACTTGGCGTTGACTTTGACCAGACCCACGTGTTAGTGACCTAAGAGCCCCTGGTCCCACATGTCGGAACTGATGACGTTGATGACAGTCATGCTGACATCAAGATGATGCCAGCGGGACCCCACCTGTCAGCTCAGGAACTGAGATGATGATGCCATGTTGACGTCTTGCTGGCGTCAGCATGCCAGTGTGGACCAGTCACAGTGTGACACGTGTTAGCCCAAGATTAATTCAGCCTTTTCCATTTTTAGAAATGATTGAAACTTCAGAAATTCATAACTAATTCCTACGAACTCAGAAAAATACAAGACCAAGGACCAAAACACATCTAAAATCAAGCTCTATGCAATGAACCCATGATTGAGTGCATTTGGCTCTTTTGAATTTTCATTGCTTTTTGAGCTATCCTATAGACGTCGCTAACGCAACTATAATGCGATCGTTTGCAGACTCGGAGGAGAACCAGACGGACGAGGACCGAGAGTACCTATGAGGAGTATGGAGACGACTTCACTGAAGGTGCCACATCCCACCCAAACTCGTAGCACCTATTACGCATGGCTAATATAGAACTGCTATTACTTTACTTTATTGTTATATTCACACTATAATAGGACTTGCATGGTAGTATGCTTACTTGATGGCCTTTACCTTGACGCAACCTTACCCCTGCTTACCCTGCTATTAGGCTAGACACATGCTTGCTGCTATATTTCACTACTTATACTTCTACTATGCTTGTACTACATTGATGCGTGGTGAAAACTGGTGTTATTCGGACCATGGGGAGAGTGCTGCATGTGTGACTTGGGTGCGTAGATGGTAAGGGTTGTGTCAACCAAGTTGGAGTATACAACAAGCCTAGGGCAAGTCTTGCCATGGGGTGCTACCTGGGCACCCCTGGAATGGATACCTATGGTGGGTAAATGGTATATGAGGTGGTCCTAGGTGTGAACCTGTGATGGGAGGAGCCTAGGGTGGAGGTGCTGTGGTGGCATGGTAAATAGAAACCCTGATGAAGACATTTGGCTTGGTCATACCTAAGGACTTACTAGTACTCAGATTCACCGGGAAGCCTTACGTACCACTCGCCCTATATGGTGCAGGGACGGCCGGACTACTTGGTAGGATATTGCCACTACTGCTAGGTTGATAGCGGATCAGTGTAGGGAGGTACGAGGCATGGAGGATTTCTCCCACACCCTTCTGAGACTTCATGGAGACCTTGTGGACCTAGCTCATGACTCACAGTTTCAGCCACCCCTAGACTAGACTTGGGGTGTACCAGGGCTGAATGGTAGAGTGGCACTATCCTAGGCTAGCAAGTGGTCCAGAATCAGCCCAGTTGACGATGGTCAGTGAAGAAGGCAGATCTTGTGGTTATGTAAAACCTCTATAGAGTGTATGGTTGATCGATCGATACATATGCTGACTTGTCGGCTATGGACCTTTCCTAGGTTTTCGCTTAAACTAGATAGCGAGATGAGTCCTTCTCTTCTTCCCCCTGTGAGAGAGTGTCGGTCAGTAGCCAGGGGCTACGGGCCATGAGATAGTGCCGAGAGGGAGTTGGCCTATCGACTGAGCGATGGTATGGTGATGATATGGAGATGGTGGTGTAATGATCCCAGGATCAAAACCTGGCTCTAGGACGGAGATGGGGTGGAATGTGTGTGGGAATGGTGTTAAAACTTGACTATACTATTATATACTTGATATACTAAAACATAGGAAACCCCAGCCTTATAGGTTCCTTTTGATTATATCCAACTTGCATCCAATTTCCACAAAGCATTGCTCTTAGGGTGGGAGTGGCCAGTACAAATCATACTGATAAATTTTGGCACATAGGTTCTGTTGAGGAGTATAGCTCCGAGGAGTTTGACTGGTTGAGGGGTTCGTTCCTATGCTCGAGTTTGGCGATCTTATCTTCAAGCTGTTCTGAATGAATGCTACTTTTGATTCCGCCAATGCGGCGATGTAATAATTTATGTAATTCCGCACTAATTGTACAATGATATTATCATTGTATGGATGTGGTATTCGACTGGAATTCAGGGTAATATGATCTACAACGGTCATAATACACTTCGACTCTATGGATTTCCCTTCAGCAGGAAATCAGGTCGTTTCAAGTTGGTATTAGAGCCATACTTGACTCTAGGACGAAACCCTCAGAAATGGACGATAGAATAGGACGTGAACATCCCTTCTTTCGGTTATATACCGACCCTACAT
Organism: Miscanthus floridulus; assembly: GCF_019320115.1. Classification (NCBI taxonomy): domain Eukaryota; kingdom Viridiplantae; phylum Streptophyta; class Magnoliopsida; order Poales; family Poaceae; genus Miscanthus; species Miscanthus floridulus. The sequence goes on along the minus strand of NC_089580.1, from coordinate 117,184,756 downwards.
TTACTTTTATGCAAGGCTTATCTATTTATTGACCTGCTAACACATGTTTCCTTAAAACATGCAGATGGCAACGAACATCGAATGGCCACCTCTAGGACCGCTACCTCTGGACCACGCCAAGCTTACCTTCGACCTACGTGAGCTCGGGGGTTTTGCACAGACCCTCTAGCCGAGTTCTTGTCATGTTAAGAGTCCCTGACGAGCTTGTCAAGGTCACCTAGCACTAGGGAAGTTAGCTTCAGGAAGGAGGAATCGAAGGACTGGTTGTCACCTCAGTCGAGTTCCCAGCTAGCACTACCTTACCTTCTATCCTAAGCTTTCACCGAGTTGACTATAGAGGACACAGTTGAGGAGGGACTATGAGCTGTCTCACACAAGGCACTTCGTAGAGTGATGAGGGACCACTACGAGCACCTGAAGACGATAGAGTTCCATGTCTACTTCCCTAGGCCCTTGACCTCAGCCATACCCCTAGTGAGCAAGTTTCGTAGCCGATAGGGTTATCTTTGCTGAGGAGGACAGATGCCTTCGCGTCTCGCCTATCCACCTACTAGAGCATGATAGGTACATGACCCAGCTGGAGTAGAGGAGACATTAGGACTAGGACCCTTCTATGGGAGTACCAGGAGCAAGACTCAGCAGGGAGCACAGGAGCGAGCTAGTCTACTTGAGATAGTTGCCAAGCTATAGGACGAGCTCAACCATCAGTGAAGGAGTCCACAGAGCTGAGGTCGATGACTTATAGGACAAAGCCTCCGACCTAGGCAATAGGAACTGCTACCTCGACAGCAAGGTCTTAGAGATGCAGAGAGAGTTGGACAATAAGAAGGCCTGAGTTCAACCAGCAGAGGAGATAGAGAGAGGTCCAAGGGGATTGATATGCTGAAGATCTAATCTAAGAACAAGACCATGACTTAGGAGCTAGAGGAGTTCAGGAAGAAGGCTGTTCGCAACCAGGGTCATCTGATCGAGGCACTTAGGCAGAACGAGTACCTACAGTACAAGTGTGAGAGTACATGGCAGGCTTGGCAGAAGTCTGACAAGAAGCGCCTCAGAGAGATGAAGGGCATGTGGGATCAGCTACCCAAGGAGATTCGCAGCAAGACGAAGCCTAGGATAGAGGAGTTTGAGTTAGCCTGACTTGCCTCAACCTAGACGCCTGCCCTACCCTACCTAGAGCCAAGCCTACGGAGGAGCTCGCCGAGGCCTTGAAGTATGTGTCCTGACTTCACAAGTCTGACAAGGAGATCGAGATTGAGAACAGTCAGTATCCTAGCTGCGGTGTACGAGTTAGAGTAGATGACCCTGCATGGTCATGAGTCTTGTCAGTGGCTTCCATAAGTTGTATCCCATGATGTACGCCTTATGAGATGTAATATGAGACACTATGCGTAGTATGATTCTCGTGAGTCTCCAAGTGTAGCTACTGGAGATGAAGCTATGTAATAAAACTCATGTAATGAATGTTTTGGATCTTATTGCATCTTATGGATCTTATTGCTTCTTTGTAATGAGTGTTGGATAGTATAAATGTTTTTCTTTAAATCGTCAAAATCATGTAATCATACTGAATTATAAGCACTTATGGCACAAATGCTAAAATTCCTATGATCCGTGTTGCAGATGCTGAACCGCCGATCTGCTCGCCTAATGAACCATGGACGTGCGCCCACCCTCGAACCAGTCGAACCAAATGGGGGGCATGGTGGCAACAACCGTAGCCATGGCCATGGCCGTGGACATGGAGGGATACCCTTCAACCTAGAGAATACCCCGCCACCTAAGGAGAACATTCCGCCACCACCACCACCGAACCTGGCAGAGGTGATGGCACAACAAACCCTAGCTTCTTGTAGCTCTTGTAGATGAAGCAAACCATTCGCTAGGGAGGCTAGCAGAATGACTTCCAAAGGAAGTTGGAGGGATTTCTGAAACTAAGGCCACCTACCTATGATGGCACCGACCCTAACCCACTTGTAGCCGATGACTGGCTCAAGGAGATGGAGAAGAAGCTTGACCTCACTACTTTCACTAACGATGAGTGTGTTGGAGCTACCACACACCAACTCATAGGTGCAGCACGTGCCTAGTGTGATAGTTTTAGTGATTCCCATGAGGACCCTGCCAACATCTCATGGGATGAGTTCGCCGAAGCATTCACTGAGTATCACATTCCCAAGGGTATCATGGAGGCCAAAGCCAAGGAGTTCTACAACATCAAGATGGGAAAGGATAGGGTGACTGAGTACACTACTCGTTTCACCAACCTTCTACGCTATGCACCTTCCTATGTTGTGAACTCTGAGAAGGAGAAGTTGTACTATTACTGCAAGGGACTTAACCCGCACATCAAGCTAAAGTTTGGCGGTATTGAGAGTAGCACGCTACGTGCTCTGGTGGATCGCTACATCTAGATCGAGAAGGACCTGTGCTGAAGCTAGAGAGGAGTACAAGGAGAGGAAGCATAAGCCTGAGGAGTCCTTCCATGGCCATGATCATAAGAGGTTCCACAGAGATGCACCATCCAGGGAACGCTCTCGCCACAACAGGGATGACAACCCTAGATCGACTAGGGGTGGTGGAGGCTACACCACCAGATACTCCCGCCCTACTTAGGATCGTTACACCCGAGACCGTTATGCTCAGGACTACAACACTCAGGACCGTTCCAACCGTCCCCGCTCTGTGAACGAACGCCCAGCACAGAATCGCTCTACACCAAGCACTAGAAACTGGAAGGCACCCACGCCAACCCCAATAGGCAGTGCGCCTTTCACCTGCTTCGCTTGTGGCCAACCAGGTCACAAAGCCACTGAGTGCCCTCAAAACTCAGCCACTCAGAAGTCTCAGTCTAAGGGATCTACTACTCATGGATGTCTCAACCATCTGGATGCCTGAGGAAGCACAGGCTGCCCCTAACGTTGTGTACGGTATGTTTTTAGTTAATGGCAATACTACATCAGTTCTATTTGACTCTAGAGCAACTTGTTCTTACATATCATCCAAGTTTGTACGAGAGCATGACCTACCTGTAACCCCACGTGGAAAGCCTATCATCACTAGTTCACCTTTAGGAGACCTAAAGTGCACACACATCTGTAAGGGAGTGAGTCTTACCATCAAAGGTCTTGTCTTTGAAGCCGACCTAACCCTGTTACCTTCCATGTGCCTAGTCATCATCTTAGGTATGGATTGGCTAACCATTCACCGAGGTATCATATCATGTTCACCTAGATACGTCCAAGTGACCCACCCATTAGGCCAAGTTATTAGTGTGAACCTCAATCCGGAAAGTCCACTTCTATCCTATGTGCCCTTAAAGCCAGTTTAGAATCACAAAAAGAGGAGAAGACAGTTCATGATGTGCCAGTGGTCAGAGACTATCCCGATGTATTCCCTGAAGAATTATCGGGTATGCCACCAGACCGTGATGTAGAGTTCATCATTGATCTTTTGCCAGGAACAGGACCCATTGCCAAGAGACCCTATCGCATGTTAGTTGATGAACTAGCTGAGCTGAAGAAATAGCTTGATGAGCTCATCTCGAAGGGATATATCAGACCCAGTGCTTCACCCTAGGGATCCCCTATTCTATTTGTTAAGAAGAAGGATGGCTCAATGAGAATGTGCATTGATTACTGGAACTTGAACGCAGTCACCATCAAGAACAAGTACCCTCTGTCAAGAATTGATGATCTGCTTGACTAGCTCAAAGGTGCCAAGTATTTCTCCAAGATTTATCTCAGATCTAGCTATCATCAGATGAAGATTCGAGAGAGTGACATCCCGAAGACAACTTTCGTAACTAGGTATGAGCAGTTTGAGTTCATTATGGTGTCCTTTGGACTCACGAATGCTCCCACCTACTTCATGAATATGATGAATAAGGTTTTCATGGATGATCTAGATAAGTTCGTGGTAGTATTCATTGATGACATCCTTGTTTATTCACCCACCGCCGAAGAACATGAACATCATCTAAGAATTGTGCTTGAGAAATTAGCACAACATCAGCTCTATGCAAAGTTCAGCAAATGCAAATTTGGCTATAGGAAGTTGCCTTCCTAGGCCATGTACTATCAGCTGAAGGTGTCGTAGTTGACCCAGCCAAGATTGAAGCTATGAAAGAGTGGGATCAACCCCGTAATGTGACAGAAGTCAGAAGTTTCTTGGGACTGGCTAGATATTACCGTTGGTTCATCGAGAACTTCTCCAAGATAGCCCATCCAATGACCAACCTTCTGAAGAAGACTAAGGAGTTTGAATGGACGCCCGAGTGTGAACAAAGCTTCTAGGAATTGAAACAGAAGCTTACCACGACTCCTATGCTAGCACTGCCTGACATCAGCAAAGATTTCATGGTCTATTGTGATGCATCCCGTCAAGGACTGGGTTGTGTATTGATGCAAGGTGGAAGAGTGATAGCATATGCTTCTCGATAGTTGAAAGAACACGAGAACCGTTACCCAACTCATGATCTTGAGTTAGGAGCAGTTGTGCATGCTTTGAAGATCTAGAGGCACTACTTGATAGGTAACAAGTGTGATATCTATACCGATCATAAGAGCTTGAAGTACTTTTTCACTCAGGAAGATCGGAATATGTGGCAACACCGATGGCTAGAATTGATCAAGGACTATGACCTAGAAATTCACTATCATCCGGGAAAAGCTAATGTAGTTGCAGATGCTCTCAGTCGCAAGAGTTACTGTCACACTCTGATCACAGAATCCGTACCACCTAGACTCAAGGAAGAGATTGAAGATTTCTAGCTTGAGATGCTACCACATGGCTTGTTGAATGAACTCCTCATACAGTATGATCTCATAGATCGCATTCATCAAGCTCAGAAAAATTGTGAAGAGATCGAATATCTCTATGGTCTGATGAAACTAGGCTACAAGACCAACCACCATGAAGATGAACAAGGAACCATCTGGTTCAAGGACAGAATCTGTGTCCCTTTTGATCCAGCATTACAAGAGGAAATTCTGTCAGAAACCCATGATTCTAAGTATTGTATTTACCCTGGAGGTTCAAAGATGTATCAAGACTTGAAGAAACACTTTTGGTGGAAAGGCATGAAGACAGACATTGCAGGACATGTGGCATGATGTGACACCTGTAATAGAGTCAAGGCTGAACATCAATGGCCTATAGGAATGTTAAAGCCTCTTGACATTCCTGAGTGGAAATGGGAGAGCATATCTATGGATTTCATAGTTGGATTGCCCCGTTCATAGAAAGGCAATGATTCCATCTGGGTGATTGTTGATCGTTTGACCAAGATTGCTCACTTTGTACCAGTTAAGACCAAGACCGATGCCAAAAAGTTAGCAGATCTATATATTGAGCATATTCTCAGACTACACGGAGCTCCCTCTAGTATTGTATCTGATCATGGTCCTCAGTTTGTGTCCTGATTCTGGGAAGCCCTGCACAAGTCTATTGGAACCAAACTTGATTTTAGTACCGCTTATCACCCACAGACAGATGGATAGACTGAACGAGTAAATCAGATCTTAGAAGACATGCTTCGCTCTAGTGTACTAATTATGGCTCTGATTAGGAGAAATGCCTACCCTATGTAGAGTTCTCTTACAACAATAGCTACCTAAGCTAGCATCAAGATGTTGTCCGTTTGAAGCGCTGTATGGTAGACCTTGTGAAACACCTTTGATGTGGTCTCAACCAGGTGAAAGATCGTTCTTTGATTCCACTAAGATCCAAGATGCAGAAGAAGGAGTTGCTCATGTGAAGGAGAATTTGAGGATTGCTCAAAGTCAATACAAGAGCTATGCTAACAAAAGAAGAAGAGAACTTGAGTTCAATGTGGGAGACTTTGTCTATCTCAAGGTATCTCCGCTACGTGGAACTATCTGATTCCATGTGAAAGGAAAGCTAGCCCCTAGATTTGTTGGGCCATACAAGATCCGCAAAAGGATTGGAAAGCTCACCTACAAACTTGAGCTACCTGAGGAATTGGCGGGTGTACATCCCGTATTCCATGTCTCACAACTACGCAAGTGTTTGAGAGTGCCCGATGAAGTAGTTCCATCTGATACACTTGACATTCAAGATACTCATGAGTATAAAGAACATCCTATCCAAATTATAGGGAGAGACACCAAGGAAACCCGAAGCAAAACCATTCCTATGTGCAAAGTCCAATGGAGCAATCACACTGAGAGGGAAGCGACATGGGAGAAAGAGTCTGACCTCCGGCTATAATATCCTTATCTCTTCAAAGAGTACGTTACGCTTTAATCTTAGGGACTAAGATTCTGTTAAGGGGGTAGGACTGTAACAACCCAAAAATCCACACACCAAAAATCACAACTACAAAATTTGTGTTGTTAACCCCATGCAATGTTGAGTGACATCTGTAGGAGCGAACCCTAGGTGTTGCATTAGTTGTAACCCAACTGGACAATTTCATGAGCATAGCATGTCATGTGTTAATTATGTTTATTTAAAATCCTAACAAATAAAATGTTGAATACATTATTAACTCAAATTGCGATTTGGATTTCCATTTGCTTTACGTAATGCCTAACAACTCCTTTAAAGTAATAAACCATAAAGTAATTATTAATCAAACCGAAGAATAAATGCTTAAAGTGAAAACTATTTCTATTTTTGTATAACAAAACTACAACTATTTTTGTTACACAAAATAGCTAAATAAAGTCCCTAATATATATAAGAGTGTTGTGGGCCTCACATCTAAAAATCCAATGAATAAGGTACACCAGATTTGAATTCAAACTCCAAATCAAATTCAATTCAAATAAAGAAGAAGAAAAACAAAACAGAAAAAGAAAAGAAGAAGAGCCTCGTAGCCGGCTCGGCCTACTCGGCCCGCTAACTGGCCTAGCCTAGCGCGCGGCAGCACCTAGGCCCAGCAAGCTAGCCCAATGCGCCGCTCACTGCCCACGCGCCCTTTTGCCCTGCCTGCTGCCACTACCAACCGGACCCCACGCATCAGCCACCCTCGGCAACAGTGCCTTCTTCCTCCCCATGCCAGCTCCTCCTCCCGATCGAGCCCCGATGAAGCGGCAGGCATGGGCCCAGGGTCACACAAATCGCCTGGCCTTGATCCCTTGGTGCCACGCCACCGCAACCCCTACACCAACTGTCCCGCGCCCGTGAACCGTCTGATGCGTTCGGCGCATCGCCTGCCGTCTGCCCCATCTGCCATTGGTGAGCTTGGACCTTGGGGCTATAAATTGATGCCCAGAGCGCCCTAGGGTTCCTCAGCCCACCACCACTGGGTGGCAAAACCACTGCACCACCGCACACCGAGGGTAGGGGAAAAGGAGAGCCGTGAAGAAGAGGAAGGGGAGTTCGGGGTGAAGAAGACACCGCTGCGGAACAGAGGAAGGCGCCACGTCTTCTTCCGCGGGCCGGTGCAGCACCACGCACTGCTACATGGTTGCACCACCACTCCGCACTTCTGATCCAGCATTACAAGAGGAAATTCTGTCAGAAACCCATGATTCTAAGTATTGTATTCACCCTGGAGGTTCAAAGATGTATCAAGACTTGAAGAAACACTTTTGGTGGAAAGGCATGAAGACTAGACATTGCAGGGACATGTGGCACTGATGTGACACCTGTAATAGAGTCAAGGCTGAACATCAATGGCCTATAGGAATGTTAAAGCCTCTTGACATTCCTGAGTGGAAATGGGAGAGCATATCTATGGATTTCATAGTTGGATTGCCCCGTTCATAGAAAGGCAATGATTCCATCTGGGTGATTGTTGATCGTTTGACCAAGATTGCTCACTTTGTACCAGTTAAGACCAAGACCGATGCCAAAAAGTTAGCAGATCTATATATTGAGCATATTCTCAGACTACACGGAGCTCCCTCTAGTATTGTATCTGATCATGGTCCTCAGTTTGTGTCCTGATTCTGGGAAGCCCTGCACAAGTCTATTGGAACCAAACTTGATTTTAGTACCGCTTATCACCCACAGACAGATGGATAGACTGAACGAGTAAATCAGATCTTAGAAGACATGCTTCGCTCTAGTGTACTAAATTATGGCTCTGATTAGGAGAAATGACTACCCTATGTAGAGTTCTCTTACAACAATAGCTACTAAGCTAGCATCAAGATGTTGTCGTTTGAAGCGCTGTATGGTAGACCTTGTGAAACACCTTTGATGTGGTCTCAACCAGGTGAAAGATCGTTCTTTGATTCCACTAAGATCCAAGATGCAGAAGAAGGAGTTGCTCATGTGAAGGAGAATTTGAGGATTGCTCAAAGTCAATACAAGAGCTATGCTAACAAAAGAAGAAGAGAACTTGAGTTCAATGTGGGAGACTTTGTCTATCTCAAGGTATCTCCGCTACGTGGAACTATCTGATTCCATGTGAAAGGAAAGCTAGCCCCTAGATTTGTTGGGCCATACAAGATCCGCAAAAGGATTGGAAAGCTCACCTACAAACTTGAGCTACCTGAGGAATTGGCGGGTGTACATCCCGTATTCCATGTCTCACAACTACGCAAGTGTTTGAGAGTGCCCGATGAAGTAGTTCCATCTGATACACTTGACATTCAAGATACTCATGAGTATAAAGAACATCCTATCCAAATTATAGGGAGAGACACCAAGGAAACCCGAAGCAAAACCATTCCTATGTGCAAAGTCCAATGGAGCAATCACACTGAGAGGGAAGCGACATGGGAGAAAGAGTCTGACCTCCGGCTATAATATCCTTATCTCTTCAAAGAGTACGTTACGCTTTAATCTTAGGGACAAGATTCTGTTAAGGGGGTAGGACTGTAACAACCCAAAAATCCACACACCAAAAATCACAACTACAAAATTTGTGTTGTTAACCCCATGCAATGTTGAGTGACATCTGTAGGAGCGAACCCTAGGTGTTGCATTAGTTGTAACCCAACTGGACAATTTCATGAGCATAGCATGTCATGTGTTAATTATGTTTATTTAAAATCCTAACAAATAAAATGTTGAATACATTATTAACTCAAATTGCGATTTGGATTTCCATTTGCTTTACGTAATGCCTAACAACTCCTTTAAAGTAATAAACCATAAAGTAATTATTAATCAAACCGAAGAATAAATGCTTAAAGTGAAAACTATTTCTATTTTTGTATAACAAAACTACAACTATTTTTGTTACACAAAATAGCTAAATAAAGTCCCTAATATATATAAGAGTGTTGTGGGCCTCACATCTAAAAATCCAATGAATAAGGTACACCAGATTTGAATTCAAACTCCAAATCAAATTCAAATTCAAATAATGAAGAAGAAAAACAAAACAGAAAAAGAAAAGAAGAAGAGCCTCGTAGCCGGCTCGGCCTACTCGGCCCGCTAACCGGCCTAGCCTGCGCGCGGCAGCACTAGGCCCAGCAAGCTAGCCCAATGCGCCGCTCATGCCCACGCGCCCTTTTGCCCTGCCTGCTGCCACTACCAACCGGACCCCACGCATCAGCCACCCTCGGCAACAGTGCCTTCTTCCTCCCCATGCCAGCTCCTCCTCCCGATCGAGCCCCGACTGAAGCGGCAGGCATGGGCCCAGGGTCACACAAATCGCCTGGCCTTGATCCCTTGGTGCCACGCCCACGCAACCCCTACACCAACTGTCCCGCGCCCGTGAACCGTCTGATGCGTTCGGCGCATCGCCTGCCGTCTGCCCCATCTGCCATTGGTGAGCTTGGACCTTGGGGCTATAAATTGATGCCCAGAGCGCCCTAGGGTTCCTCAGCCCACCACCACTGGGTGGCAAAACCACTGCACCACCGCACACCGAGGGTAGGGGAAAAGGAGAGCCGTGAAGAAGAGGAAGGGAGTTCGGGTGAAGAAGACACCGCTGCTGGAACAGAGGAAGGCGCCACCGTCTTCTTCCGCGGGCCGGTGCAGCACCACGCACTGCTACATGGTTGCACCACCACTCCGCACCACCAAGCACACCACGGTGAGCACCTTGGCTGAGACCTCTCCAAGCCCATCGAGAACGCCATCGCAAGGCACGCGCTCACCGTGCTCGCAACGCCGCCGCCATGGCATGGCCACCGCATGCGCATCCGGCCACCTCGCTTGACTAGGATGTGGCCGTAGAGCATCGCCGTGATGCCCGGATGATAGCTGTGTAGATCAAGAAGCCGTTAGCCGGCCGTAGCGCCTTGGCCACGTGCACCGGACCTCGGGCGGAGCTCCACCGTGCACCACCACCGTGTGTGAACTCCACCGCACCCTATGGTCATCGTCGACGCTACACTATGCCTCCCCGCTAACCGCCTAAAGGAAAACGGGGCACCAGGACCCCTAGGACTACCCCTAGATACCTCACTGGCGAGCACCGCCACGCCAAGCCACCGACCACCGTGGCCAGAGCCCTAGGAAGCCCTAGCCACCACCTTGACCCCACCACTGCACTCGCCAAGGCCTGGCGACTCTTTTGCCCACCTTAATTGCACAACCACGCTGCTGAAGGGGCTCGCCGGTGAGCTCACCACCGGCGGAAGCACGCCGGGGGAAGAAGCAGGGGAATTCCCCTCGCCGGCCACACTCACATGCACCCGGTGCATGTAGACCATGCCAAAGGAAAAAGGGATGGACTCAGTCCACTGAAGACCCAGCCTACGGTCCGTGGACTATGAACACAAGTCCACCATGAGCCACGCTGTGTGGGCCGATCTGTGGACCGAAGCCCAGTGGAGGCCCTAGGCTACAATGTGGCAGCGCCACAGCATGCCATGTGGTGGGCCAAAGCCCAGCCCGTATCTAGGCCCAACTGGCCCAGTTTGGACCCGGCCTATGTTGACCATTGACCGGTCAACATTGACCGATTGACCGGACCCACATGTCAGCGACACAGGGACTCTAGACCCACTTGTTAGTGGGTGATGTCATGCCGACGTCACATGGGTCCCACCTATCAGTAACAAACACAGTCGAGGTGACATCATGATGATGTCATGGTGATGTCAGCTGCTGACATCAGCAGCTCTGGCCCCACCTATCTGTGACTGATGTCACGGTGACGTTGAGTTGCCGTTGACTTGGCATTGACTTTGACTAGACCCACGTGTTAGTGACCCAAGAGCCCCTGGTCCCACCTGTCGGAACTGATGACGTTGATGACGTCATGCTGATGTCAAGATGACACCAACGGGACCCCACCTATCAGCTCGGAACCGAGATGATGACGCCATGTTGATGTCATGCTGGCATCAGCATGCCACGTGGACCAGTCACAGTGTGACACGTGTCAGCCTAGGATTAATTCTGCCTTTTCCATTTTCAAAAATGATTGAAACTTCAGAAATTCATAACTAATTCCTACGTACTCAGAAAAATACAAGACTAGGACCAAAACTCATCTAAAATGAAGCTCTACACAATGAACCCATGATTGAGTGCATTTGGCTCTTTTGAATTTTTATTGCTTTTTGAGCTATTCTATAGACATCGCTAACGCGACTATAATACGATCGTTTGTAGACTCGGAGGAGAACCAGATGGACGAGGACCGAGAGTACCATGAGGAGTATGGAGATGACTTCACTGAAGGTGCCACATCCCACCCAAACTCGTAGCACCTATTACGCATGGCTAATATAGAACTGCTATTGCTTTACTTTATTATTATATTCACACTATAATAGGACTTGCATGGTAGTATGCTTACTTGATGGCCTTTACTTTGATGCAACCTTACCCCTGCTTACCCTGCTATTAGGCTAGACACATGCTTGCTGCTATATTTCACTACTTATACTTCTACTATGCTTGTACTACATTGATGCGTGGTGAAAACTGGTGTTATCCGGACCATGGGGAGAGTGCTGCGTGTGTGACTTAGGTGCGTGGAGGGTAAGGGTTGTGTCGACCAAGTTGGAGTATACGACAAGCCTAGGGCAAGTCTTGCCATCGGGTCCTACCTGGGCACCCCTGGAATGGATACATGTGGTGGGTAAATGGTATATGAGGTGGTCCTAGGTGTGAACCTATGATGGGAGGAGCCGGGGGTGGAGGTGTTGTGGTGGCACGGTAAATAGAAACCCTGATGAAGACATTCTGGCTTGGTCATCCCTAAGGACTTACTAGTACTCAGATTCACTGGGAAGCCTTACGTACCACTCGCCCTATATGGTGTGGGACGGCCAGACTACTTGGTAGGATATTGCCACTACTGCTAGGTTGATAGCGGACAGTGTAGGGAGGTACAGGTCGTGGAGGATTTCCCCCACACCCTTCCGAGACTTCATGGAGACCTTGTGGACCTAGCTCATGACTCACAGTTTCAGCCACCCCAGACTAGACTTGGGGTGTACCAGGGCTGAATGGTAGAGTGGCACTATCCTAGGCTAGCAAGCGGCTGAAATCAGCCCAGTTGACGACGGTCAACGAAGAAGGCAGATCTTGTGGTTATGTAAAACCTCTACAGAGTGTATGGTTGATCAATCGATACATATGCTGACTTGTCAGCTATGGACATTTCCTGGATTTCGCTTAAACTAGATAGTGAGATGAGTCCTTCTTTTCTTCCCCATGAGAGAGTGTCGGTCGTAGCCAGGGGCTACGGGCCATGAGACAGTGCCGAGAGGGAGTTGGCCTATCGACTGAGCGATGGTATGGTGATGATATGGAAATGGTGGTGTAACGATCCCAGGATTGAAACCTGGCTCTGGACGGAGATGGGGTGGAATGTATGTGGGAATGGTGTTAAAACTTGACTATACTATTATATACTTGATATGCTAAAACATAGGAAACCCCAGCCTTATAGGTTCCTTTTGATTATATCCAACTTGCATCCAATTTCCACAAAGCATTGCTCTTAGGGTGGGAGTGGCCAGTACCAATCATACTGATAAATTTTGGCACACAGGTTCTGCTGAGGAGTATAGCTTCGAGGAGCTTGACAGTTGAGGGGTTCGTTCCTATGCTCGAGTTTGGCGATCTTATCTTCAAGCTGTTCTGAATGAATGCTACTTTTGATTCCGCCAATGCGGCGATGTAATAATTTATGTAATTCTGCACTAATTGTACTATGATATTATCATTGTATGGATGTTGTATTCAACTAGAATTCAGGTAATATGATCTGCAACAGTCATAATACACTTCGACTCTGTGGATTTCCCTTCACAGAAATCAGGTCATTTCAGGAACCCTGCTCACCGCTCTTCTCTGACCGGCGCACTCAGGGTTGACTGGAGCCATCCGACCGGGGACGCCCATTTGGTAGGAACCAGAAGACATGTGGAGAAAGGCAAGGCAAGGCTCACAAGTCAAAACCATGGTACTAGGGACCATACCCTACACAGAATAGTACTCTGCAGCCACCTTGACACAAACAGTGTTGTAGGCGCCGACATCTCCCTCTATAGTATTGTAGGGGCCGCTAAAACTCCCATATGGTAAAGCCCTCCACGTGCCTCTGGGCATCAATAGCAGTACGGGCACCAGGATTTACCATACAGGGTGAACATAGCGAGACTCCTCACATGCCTCTAGGCATCAAACAATATTTGTAGGTACCGACACCACCATCCTTGAAAAAGGCAGCACGACCTCCAGTGTGCGTCTAACATTCTACAATGACAGCAACAGTGTTGTAGGTGCCTACCACTATCTTATACCCACCGGTGTGGGCAACAAGTCTCGGTAGGCATGGACAACAAGGCTCGATAGCATACTTCCACTCCTAGACTACTACTCTAAAGCTAAGCTAAGTTAGAAAGCTTGGAGAAGCTTGGGGAGCTTGGAAATGAATGGGGCGCTTCTCCACCGAGCTCCACACCCCCTATTTATAGTGTAGAGAGGCATGAGGGGTATTTGTAGGTAGCAGGAGGTCGGTTTGGTGCCTTGGGATGGCGGGCGATGCTAGGGGAGCACCGGCCGCCCTTCATTCCACCACCTCTTGATCCAACTATGCTGGTTGGCTCCTAATGGTGCTTACTAAGATAGCACATGTCAAAATTTGGTTAGGAAGTCTATTTGTAGGTCAATTGGAGGCTCACATGTGTATGACAATGGGCCCATGGATCCAAGGTCTTCCAATCTCATCCATCGGTGCAAACCGACTTAGATAAACACTTGGCAATGCTTCTAGAGCATCTCCCACGGATCCATGATGTGGCAGGCGCCAAGGTGGGGATGGTCGGCATGGCATGTGGGCCCCTGGCCCCACTGACACGTCCACTTGCCTCATGTGTCCATATTTGTCACCTTTTTGCACATTTTTGCTATATTTTCCTGCATACAAATAATTCTAGAAGCACAAGTGGAACTAGGTGAATTATAAACAAAATGCAACATGTATGATGATGATTTATCTCACTTTATCATGCCTTTGGGTGGAATGTTGATGGTAAAAACAGGTGTTAGTGACCATCAACATGCTTCCCCAAGCTACCCCTTCGCTCGTCACCGAGCAAAGATGCGGGTTTAGCATGGAATAGGTGTCGGATCAGGAGTTGCTACTATGTGACACCCTACAAAAACTTATATACAAACAAATACTATCTTTTGAATTGAACATGTTAGCACTTAGAAATCCTTCATTAATCTTAGCAATGAGGGACTTGTAGCTTTCACCTTGTCACAAGCCTTTGTAAGATTGTGTAGCTAGATAGATACTTTTTCCCTACTTTGGTTTAGCTCAAACTTCCTAGGGGTTTTCAATAAATTTTGAAAAGAAGACTTGCCTAAGTTCCTCAGATGGTACACTCAAGTCACTTAATGGTGTTTCAAACCTCACCAAGGCCATGGATCTTAGCCTTAATATCTATCCTAAAGCTTATGTGGAGCTCAAGGAAGGGGATAAAAGCATAGCCTACTTGAATTGAATATATTGTTAAGTCAAACACTTGGATCACAAGGAGCAACAAATCATACAATTGATCAAGATGTGCACATGAGTAAGGTCCTAATGACTAGAGGGGGGTGAATAGCCTATTAATAATTTCTATAACAACACTTAGCAAACCAGTTAGACAATTATGAAACGAAGCAAGTGTTGCGCTAGCCGACTAAAATTACAAGCCACCTACCACAATTCTAGTTTCTATAGTCTCTATCCACACAATGGCTATGTCACTACACTAAGTTAGTGTGCTCTCAAAAGCTAACTAAAGAGCTACACTGACCAAACTAACAAGCTCTCACAACTAGCTACACTAAAGAGCTTGACAACTAGTTTGCGGTAATGTAAAGAGAGTGAGCAAGATGATTATACCGCCGAGTCAAAGAATGAATCAATCAATCACAAGAATCAATATCAATGAAGGCCAATCACTCAGAATCAAATGTTGACACAATGATTTTTTACCGAGGTTCACTTGCTTGTTGGCAAGCTAGTCCTCATTGTGGTGATTCACTCACTTGGAGGCTCATGCACTAATTGGCATCACACGCCAAACCCTCAATAGGGTGCCGCACAACCAACACAAGATGAGGTTCACACAAGCCATGAGCAATTCACTAGAGTACCTTTTGGCTCTCCACCGGGGAAAGGTCAAGAACCCCTCACAATCACCATGATCAGAGCCGGAGACAATCACCAACCTCCGCTCGATGATCCCCACTGCTCCAAGCCATCTAGGTGGTAGCAACCACCAAGAGTAACAAGCAAATCCCGCTGCGAAACACAAACAACAAGTGCCTCTAGATTCAAACACTCAAGCAATGCACTTGGATTCACTCCCACTCTCACAAAGATGTTGAATCAATGATGAGATGAGTGGGATGGCTTTGGCTAAGCTCACAAGGTTGCTATATCAATGCAAATGGCCAAGAGAGTGAGCTTGAACCGTCCAAGGGGCTTAAATAGAGAGCCCCCATGAATAGAGCCATTAGCTCAATTATTGGACTGACTGCGCATCGACCGGACATGCAGGTCGTGTGCACCGAATGTGCAGGTCGTGTGTACCGGACACGTCCAGTATGGCAATCGAACACGTCCGATCGCTACTTGACCACGATGTGTCCAATTCAAAATGAAGTAGCCATTCCTACCATTCCTACCACACACTCACCTATGACCGGACACATCCGGTGTGGATGATCAGACGTAGGAGACTTAGTGTCTGGTCAAGTCCAGAGAGCTCCCAGAGCCGCTCTAGGCCAACCGAACGCGTCCGGTCACACCAGACCAGACGCAGGAGACTCAACATCCAGTCGAGTCAAGCGAGCTCCCAGAGCCGCTCTGGGCCAACCGGACGCTTCTAGTCAACCAGGCCAGATGCTCCCAGAGTTCGATCAATTGTAACGCTGAGAACCCGAGGCTCGCTAATTCTAGTGACCGGACGCATCCGGTCGCTCTCTGCAATTCAGTATCGAGCCACATCACTTTGACTAGATGCTGAATAGTAACTCCTTAGCGTCCGGTCACTCCATTGAGCTAGATTCCGATCGTTAATACTAGACGCGTTAGGTCACCATACTAGACATGTCTGGTCACTTTGTGACCAGCGCAACTAACTCTTTTTCAACTCTATCTTCTTCACCCTTGCTCAAATGTGACAACCACCAAGTGTATCACCTTGTGCACATGTGTTAGCATATTTTCACAAACATTTTCAAGGGTGTTAGCACTCCACTAGATCCTAAATGCAAATGTAACAAGTTAGAGCATCTAGTGGCACTTTGATAACCGCATTTCAATACCCCATGAGATCAACATTAGAAGTAAGGGTCTAGTTGTCATGATGTGATCATGAGTCTAGTTACTTAACCTATGCATGCTAGTTTTTTATTTCATCATTCAACACATACAACTAGCATACACTACACAAGCATGGATATTGAAATTTAAAACTTGTGCCATGCAAGCAAATATATGAAATGCACATTCAAATGCACCATACAAGTTCATGAGCTTGCTCCCCCTACTTGTGTGCTCAAAATTTTAATTGATCCGCTTCCTTTGTCATATCTCTCCCCCTATGTCAAATTTTCCCCCTTGTTGTCTTTTCACTATCTTAGTACACTATTTCTCCCCTTAACACTTATATCTTTGTTTTTCTCCCCATTTGTCATCAATGGCCACAAAGGTTCAAAATGTAGATAGGTTGAGATTATCAATGTCAATCAATGGGGTGAGGATCATTTTCCCAAATTTGGTCCAATCTAGATCATTTACCAAAGATATTTAACTTGGTTTGATCCAAGGACAAGCTTCTTCACACCTCCAAATAAGGGTTATCTTGTACCATGTTGAGTTAAACACTTAGAGCTCATTTTCTAGATCAAAAACTAGGTTTACAAGCCCACAAACATGCATATGCTACCACTAGACCAAATCAAGCATAGAAGCAATAGTGGTACCATAAAACCATCAAAACAATTTGATTTTCATGAATGAGCCTATTTAATGTGAGAGATGACTAGATGCACTAAACATGTCCTTAGCAAGGATGTATGCCATGCCAATCAACTTTTACCTTGGATTGCTCGAAGGAGAGGCATGTCACATGAGTGGGGGTGCATCAACACATATTTGAGAAATCCAATATGTTCAACTTATTCCATAGCTTGCAAAACCTTTTCTCATCCAATGGCTTGGTGAATATATCGGCAAGTTGATCTTTGGTGCCTACACTCTCAATGCAAATGTCCCCTTTTTGTTGGTGACCTCTTATGAAATGGTGGTGGACATCAATGTGCTTTGTTCTTGCATGTTGAACCAGATTGATGTTCAACTTGATTGCATTCTCATTGTCATATAGCAATGGCACTTTCTTGAACTTGATTCCAAAGTCACTCAAAGTGGCCTTCATCCAAAGTATTTGTGCACAACAACTACCGACGGATATGTATTCGGCTTTGGCGGTTGATAATGCAACACTATTTTAGAACTTTGATGACCATGAAACAAGTGATCTTCCCAACAATTGACATGTGCCCGAGGTGCTCTTCCTTTCAACCTTGCATCCCGCATAATCCAAGTTGGAGTAACCAACTAGCTCAAACTTTGCTCCTTTGGGATACCACAAACCAACATTTTGTGTATGCTTCAAGTACCTCAATATTCTCTTTGTAGCCTTAAAATGACTTTCTCTTGGTGAGGCTTGAAATCTTGCACACATGCATACACTAAACATGACCTCCGTCCTTGATGTGGTCACATAGAGTAGGCTTCCAATCATAGACTGATACAATTTTTGATCCACCATATTGTCACTTGCATCACTATCCAAGTTGTCATTTGTTCCCATTGGTGTACTAATGGCTTTGCTATCACTCATGCCAAACTTCTTGATCAAGTCCTTGATATACTTGCCTTGACTCACAAATGACCATGCTTCAATTGCTTGATTTGAAGACCAAGGAAGTAACTTAACTCTCCAATCATGGACATCTCAAACTCATTAGCCATCATCTTTCCAAACTCTTCACAAAAGTCTTGATTAGTTGATCTAAATATGATGTCATCAACATAGATTTGCAACACAAATAAATCTTTTTTCAATATTCTTGATGAAAAGACTAGTGTCAACCTTGCCCATCATGAACCATTTAGAGAGTAGGAAGTCCCTCAATCTCCCATACCATGCTCTAGGTGCTTGCTTCAAGCCATACAATGCCTTCTTCAACTTGTACACATGGTCGGGCTTCTTGTCATCTTTAAAACTAGGAGGTTGCTTAACATATACTTCTTCATTGATGTAACCATTGAGAAATGCACTCTTGACATCCATTTAATAGAGTTTGATGTTGTGGACACAAGCATAGGCTAGCAAGATTCTAATTGCTTCCAATCTAGCAACCAGGGCATATGTTTCTCCAAAGTCAAGACCTTCGACCTATGTATAGCCTTGTGCTACCAATCTTGCTTTGTTCCTTACTACTATCCCATCTTGATCTTGCTTGTTTCTAAAGACCCATTTGGTTCCAATCACATTATGTCCCTTTGGTCTCTCTACTAATTCCCATACTTGATTTCTTGTGAAATTATTCAATTCTTCATGCATAGCATTCACCCAATCAACATCCTTCAATGCTTCATCTATCTTCTTTGGTTCAATGGATGACACAAATGAGAAATGCCCACAAAATGAAGCCAATCTTGATCTTGTTTGTACACCACTAGAAATATCTCCAATTATAGTGTCCAATGGATGATCCCTTACAATATTGGTTGGTTGGAGGATTTGAACTTGATTGCTTGCACTTGCTTGATCATTGGGTTGAGATTATGCACTAGCCACTTGATCTTGTTCATTATCA
This sequence comes from Miscanthus floridulus, assembly GCF_019320115.1. Classification (NCBI taxonomy): domain Eukaryota; kingdom Viridiplantae; phylum Streptophyta; class Magnoliopsida; order Poales; family Poaceae; genus Miscanthus; species Miscanthus floridulus. Next base: position 117,165,532 of record NC_089580.1, on the reverse strand, counting down.
TGAGAGCCACTTGTACTAGCTTGATTTGTATCATCTTGCACATATGAGTTTGAGAGCACTTGCACTTGATCAACTTCATCATCATTCACTTGCTTAGGCCTCAATTCACCAATATCCATGTTCATCATGGCATTTGAAAGTTGAATGCCTCTAACATCTTCCAAGTTCTCATTTTATTCTTGTGAACCCTTGGTTTCATCAAATTCAACATCATGAACTTCCTCAAGAGTACCACTATCCAAATTCCAAACTCTATATGCTTTGCTAGTAGTTGAGTATCCAAGTAGGAATCCTTCATCACATTTCTTGTCAAACTTGCCCAATCTAGTGCCTTTCTTCAAGATATAGCATTTGCAACCAAAGACCCAAAAATATACAATGTTGGGATTTCTACCATTCAAGAGCTCATATGGTGTCTTCTCTTTCAATGGGTGACAATAGAGGCGGTTGCTACAATAGCAAGCCATGTTGATATCTTTGTCCCAAAAAGATTGACTTACTTTGTACTCACTAAGCATAGACCTCACCATATCTATGAGTATTCTATTCTTCCTCTCAACAGGGCCATTTGATTGTACAGTGTACTTAGCTGAGAATTGATGTCTAATTCCAAATTCATCACACAACTCATCAATTCTAGTGTTCTTAAACTCACTACCATTGTCACTTCTAACTCTCTTGATGGTTGTTTCAAACTCATTGTGAATTCCCTTGACAAATGATTTGAATGTTGCAAGCACATCACTTTTGTCCACTACAAAGAATACCCAAATGTATCTAGTAAAATCATCCACTATCACAAAGCCATATTTGTTACCACCAGTGCTAGTGTATTGTGTTGGCCCAAACAAATCCATGTGCAATAACTCAAATGCTTTACTATTGCTCATCATGCTTTTCTTAGGACAAGTGTTTCCAACTTGTTTGCCAGCTTGACAAGAACTATAAAGCTTATCCTTCTCAAACACAACATCTTTTAAGTCTCTAACCAAGTCATGCTTAACCAATCTATTCAATTGTTTCATTCCAACATGACCAAGCCTTCTATGCCATAACCAACCCATACTAGACTTAGTGAACAAACATGTAGATAGTTTAGCTTCACTAGAATTGAAATCAACCAAGTATAGATTCTCATATCTAAAGCCTTTGAAGATCAAGTTAGAGCCATCTACACTTATGATCTCTACATCATGTACCCCAAATATGCATTTGAATCCAAGATCACACAATTGAGCCACAGATAGCAAATTGAAGTTCAAGCTCTCTACAAGCAATACATTGGATATGCTCATGTCATTGGATATTGCAATCTTACGAAGCCCTTTGACCTTGCCTTTGCCATTGTCACCAAATGTGATACTATCATAACCATCATTGCCATTGGCATTGATTGAGTTGAACATTCTTGCATCACCAGTCATGTGTTGAGTGCACCCACTATCAAGAACCTAATGCCTTCCTCCGGCTTTGTAATTGACCTACAAAAGAAGATCGATTCTTTTTAGGTACCCAAACTTACTTGGGTCCTTGAAGGTTAGTCACTAAGCTCTTTGGTACCCAAATGGCTTTCTTCTTTGAGCCCATCCATGGTGCACCAATGAACTTAGCATTCACACCATTTGTACCCTTAGTAAGCACATAGTAAGAATTAATCTTAATTTAGGATACATTAGCATTTTTGCTCTTGTTCTTGCACTCATGCTCTTTATGACCAACTTGCTTGCAGCTAGTGCAAAACTGACCATTGTTCTTCACAAAACTAGTCTTGTGAGGAGCAAAGGCTGCCTTTCCTTTCTTGGGGATATAGCCCAATCCCTTTTTGTAGAGAGAAGCTCTTTGGCTACACAAGCACTTAACCAAGCGGTCCTCACCACCATAGGCCTTAGCCAAGGTGTGAGTGAGCTTATTGACCTCCTTCTTGAGGGTCTCATTCTCTCAACCATTAGTGAGGCATCACAAGTGAAACCATCACTACTAGATGAGGTGGAAGTAGAAGTGCTACAAGAAGGGTTAGTGGGAGCAATAATGATAGGCATAGATAATGATTCATCAATTAGGTCACAAGTTAACCCTACATTACAAGTCTCAACATGCTTCTTCTTATTTTGTTCATTAAGCAAAGAAGAATGAGCTTTTTCAAGCTTCTTGTGAGCCTTGCCAAGCTTCTCATGGGCTTCCTCTAGCAGCTCATGAGTTGCTTTGAGCTCATCAAGGGCTTGCTTAAGGGCTTTTACTTCCTTTTTCAAGCTCTTGCATTCCCTTCTCTTAATGTCAAAGTGTTCTTTAGCATCTTCTAGCATATCAAATAATTCATCTTTAGTGGATTCATCATCATCACTATCACTATCATTTTCATTATCATGTTCCTCATCACTTCCATCATCATAAGTTTGTACCTTATTGGCCTTAGCCATGAAGCATGATGGAGCGTCAAAGAGAGAAGGCTTCTCATTGATAGCAATGCTTGCAAATGCCTTCTTCTTGGTGGTCTTGTCATCATCACTATCATCATCATCACTTGAGGAAGCATCACTATCCCAAGTGACT